>NW_010118507.1:0-6128 GCF_000699245.1 Pterocles gutturalis | reverse complement strand
TTATGAGCTCCTATGAAGACAGTTAACTCTGTCCCAGCTGAAACCAGGACAATAGGACCCAATTTATTTATTAAAGTTGAAAATTTCATGTTTATAGTTTTCAAATGAGTTCATCAGACATTTTAATTTAATATTTTTTTAATCCTTTCACCTGAAGTCAGATTGCATCTCTCTCTTTTTTTTTTTTTTTTTTTTTTTTTCTTATAACAGCAGGGATAACCACTAAAGCTTAAAAGAGAAACTTTGTGGAAAACTAAGGTAAAAAGATCTTTTTGGAACTTATGCTGTCTATATCAACATGTAAACATATATTAGTCATTTATTTTATTAGTCACTCTAATATTTTTCTAGTACCAATCCAAAATGAGAAGAAAGGAAATTACGTAATTAGTCTTCACAGCTTGCTGCAAAACAGAGTCTTTTTTCCCTCTTCTTTCTTCTTTTTTTTTTTTTTTTTTGTAAATGGCAATTAAAATCTTTACGCGCTGCTTTACAAAGCTGTGATTGTCACTTTACCAGGATATGCAGATTGTAATTGCTGGTTCATTTGGTGGCTGTACATCAATAAAAGTTAGGACTGTTCTACTGAGGTAGCACCAAGCTTTTTAATAATGCAGTTTTGAGCATACAAAAAAAAAAAAAATCTAAATGTAGGTCAGTGTATTTAATTGTTTGCCCAGAGAAAAGTAAGTGCAAAATTTGTTACAATTTCTTGTACATAACAGTTTTAATATCTAAATAAATCCCCTTATTAAAACCCATTCATTTTATCCATAATATAGAAAAAAAAGACAATTTAAATAAAAATAATATATAAATAACCAGTAATATCAATAATTCAAATTGAAATTTAGGTTCTTTTTTTTTTTTTGTAATGAACTGTTGAATTATTATTATGATTAATATTTTATTCAAAATGACCAGAAGAGGCCATTTCATAAAGTCAGATTATATTGCCCCTAGACATCATGCAGGGCAAAAGTACAGCTAGATTCAGAAAGGAAAAATCATGGAAGACACAATGGTAGCTGTTAAAAGCAATGATCTAAATGCTACTTAATGAGTGATTGACAGAAGCTGGAAAGGTATTCTTAAGGGCTACTCTACAATTGAGCTGTTTCCTAAACATCTGCTAGTGGCAACTACCAAGACAAGGTTGGAGAGGTAGGTGGATATTGTGGCTATGCCCACATCATTTCATAGTGTGGTGCAGTACAAGTGGATCAACAAACTGAAGCAGCTGGTGTTGCATTGTCTAAATGTAACCTGTGAGCACTCTGGGGGATACAGGTCTGATAAACAAATGTCGACTGCCTTTGGCCCAGCATTGCCTTTGTGATGCTGCACAACCAAGAGTGGCTCCAAAATTTTTGGTTGTGGAGGGATAAAACAGAGATCACTTCTTGTTGGCTGATGTCCCAATGTTGTCATGTTTATGTCAAACATTGGGAACATGAATCCATGTTCAAGAGAGTGACCATTGCACACTGTAACCTCATAACTCTTGATTCTCACGAGGAATAGCTTACTGGTATGGTGTGGATAAGTCCACCAAAGGCAAAGCTGCGATTAAGGTTACCGAGGCTATTCTTGAAATTCTCTTCCTTCGTGGACAGCAAGTGGGAGACATAGATTAAAATTATCCAGACTATGTGATCTGGACCCCTGAACTAGGCAGAGGTGGCTAATGAGTCCCCCATTCCTTTCTGGTGCCTTCACCTGGCCACTACAGTTTTGCAAACCATGTAAACCACTCATGTGACACACAAGCCTCTATATACCAAGGAGATATATCTTATCAGGCTTCTCTAAAGGATTCATCCTGTCCATGTTTTTCCACATCTCTGACCTCAGATTCACAGAGAGCACTTGAACAGAGAGGGTAACGTATGATGTTGGGTTACCTGCCTGCAATGTAGGGCACATGCACGTCCTTGTCCCACTGGGTCATGAGGCAGCACCTGGACAATGAACAAAACCTGGTTTAACTGTACTCTAATAGAAAAAAGTATCTTGATTCCACAAGGATATTTTAGTAGAGCATAAAGGGACCTCTGCACACCCTTAACATTTATCAAAATGAGCTTTTGATACAGTGTCCTCTGCAAATGTCTCTAAAGTACAATGCAATGCTGAACAGAGACAGATAAGCTAATTCTGACAGAGTTCAGTCAGGTTTCAGAGGCAGGATCACACTTACACATTGCTCTGCTTGAAATAATGGTTCTTATGTATATTAGGAGCCACTAGCAAACTAGCAAATCAAGTTCTCGCTTACATTTTGAGTCCTTCAACTTAGATCTCATCTAACTTGTCACCAATAACTTGAACAATCTTGGATGAAATTGTAACTCCATGAAAAGCAGATGGATTTTTGCTATTCCTTTCTTACAAACAGAATCATAATCACCTAAACAATTCTTTCTTAAAAGTTTTCTATAAGCAGCAGGTTCCTGAACATTTTTTTTTCTGATAACCCTTTTATTTGTAATTAAATTATTCATGACAAAATAAAATATTCTTTAGTTCATATTTTAATTCCTGTCTATGCTGATCTCCACTTGGGCTTTGTAATGAAAAATATATATTTTTAAGAATGGATAAAAACCTGCAGATTTTTTGTACTAGGTGTTTATTCACTGAAGTCTAATGTAAAATCCAGGAATGATCTAGAGAATTTAGAGACACACTGTTCAAATACTATCTTCCAGTCCCCCTAAAAAAGAGGCAATGAAAGTTATACTTTGTTCACACAGAGGTCTTTCTCTTTGAACAAAAGTATTTTCATCTTAGCTGACATCTAAAATAGTTTTAACATCTTCTCAAGATTTTAGGAGACTCATTCTCTGTTATTGAAATCAATGTCAAAATATTGACTTCCATAGCCACAAGACTTGCTTCACATCTGTATTAATTCCTCTATGATTTTATTTTTCATCTCCCTTTTCCCTTCATCTCCTATGTCAAACATGTTCCCAGTCAAGAAGATAATTTAAAAAAAATATTTAAAGGAATTATGATTGGATATTCAAGTAAAGTTAAAATTATTTCCTTTTTGGACATGTAGAGGGAAATTCACTCCTGTGCAGAGCATCAGCACAAGACTTATGCACTACTTAGTACAAAGCTTAAGCAATATGTGAGTGATATAGACATCTTGAGTTGTACCTCTACATGGAGAAGAATTACATTCTTATGGAATTAGTGTTTCAATATTAAACCTCTTTTAAAGTGCTATGGAAACAATTTATGTAGGTCATAAGATGGACTTGACTGGCCTCCTCTGGAAGTATGATAAAAAATAATACATTTAACTTTATTTTTACTTTCCTGTGTCGTCCTGGTAATAGAAATCTTACCCAAACCTCTGTCAATTGATTAGTGTGAAATAAAACAGCTTTGCAAAACCCTGTACATTTTTTTTCTTGGTACATATGTATATATACACAAAATACACAGTCTTAGAATACTTTTCTATGGAAGCAATATTTACAGAGTCTTGCTTTCTGTGAATGTAACAGTCTGTCTCCATCAGACCAGCCTGAACTGGATTTAATAAAAGAACAGAAGTCTCAAAGATAGTTACATTCTTTGAAGAATGATGAAGTAAATGGATGTGTAGGGGGAAAAGACACAGCAAGAGTCTCATGTGAGCTTTCACCATATGAGGCAAGAAATAATCCAAATGGGAAAAAATCTTCCAAATACTCAGCCACAAGTGAAACTCTGTAAAGCTCTGAGACCCTCTTAGTTATGAAAATAAACAACCAAGAGATATAAAAATGTATGAATAATTAACTCTGTTGGGCCTTTTTGTTTTTCTATTAGCAACAATATGATGAAGAGGGGGACATGACAGTTTCGTAATTGAGCAGGTAACGCCAGCATGTTTTAGTAAACAGCATTTGAGAGAGGCAGGCAGGGTAAGTAATTGAAATAGAAACTGGAGGCACACCATCTCTTTCAGGGATAGGTAAGTGCAATCTTATTTTTATGTTGACTTCAGTCTTGCATAACACCTTCTGAGGAAATAGTCATTATTGGATTCTTTATTTTCCTTTTTTTTTCTTTTTATTGTTCTTTCTCTTTTAATGTATACTCAGAGATTAACTGTCAAAGATTAAAAAAGAAAAAAAAAAGACTCCCAACAGCTGATTATTTTATAAACATTGATTAGACCTGTGAGAACGCAAGTGCTACCAGCAATGTTACTAAGCAAGCTTATTTCCTACTGACATAATTTCCTACTCAGAAAAATTTACAGTATATTCTGTTCTTTCTACACTATGAGGTACTGATTTTGGACAGACATAGCTATAATAATTGATAGTGCAGTGTTATGACATGATATGATATGACTGAAGATATGCACGCTGATGCTCTGTAATGTAGATATCTACTGATGTTTGATTGTTGTCCTATAGATTCTCTGTAAATGAGTCTTTTTTTGACATGAAAGTCCAGGCAAGGCTCTACTGGTTTTGGGTATAACTATGTTTCACTATGAGTTTACATATCAGGGTATGTATGTAGTTCAGCAACCATTTAACACTTTGTGTGTTTGTTCAATTTGTAATCAAGTAGGAGGCTTCAAGCCTTTTCTGCATAAATCCTATTTAGTTGCTTGCTCTTCTCATGTACTCAGACTGTTTTTTCACAGTTAACCGAGGTAATTTTGAACTCCAGTCCTGTCTTCTACCATTAAAAAAAAAAAAAAAAAAAAAAAAAAAAAATTCTCCTAGTTTTTTAAGTTCTGAAAATATGAAAAATAGCTATAACATCTTCTAGGCCATTAAGGGGGGAAAAGTGGCAATGCATCCACAATAAAACACATCAGAACTCTATTTGATAGAATCCTCCATTTTTGTAGTGAACTATCCATAACTGTTCTCTGAACATACTTTACCAATGAATTTAACACCTTCTTGGTAGTAATTCACTTACAGTGGTCTAACCAGACATGCTTCTGACTAACCTGTGCTATTTTCTTCCATGCTTACAAACAAAAATCTGATTACTTTTACAAAAATATTTCTGTGAATTTAAATTGTTCTGCAAAAGATGATTCCCCTCTTTTCAGCTAATCAAAAGTTTGCATTATGTGTCCCTATTCCTTAACTTTTCATATCTTTCTGCATTTTCCTCAGTGGTTCTAAGATTTTCATCATCTACTTCTGTGAATATTAAGTCCAGTCATATGTGTGACACATCTGACTTGTCTGCATACTATCTAACCTTTCATTTTCTCACTCAGTGCTGTCACTGGTGGTAACTCTGTTAGCTGTATGTCACTAGCTGACCTTTTTAGTGAAGACTTATTCAGAAGGCATCAGCACTTTGGCTTTTTTCAGTTATCTGTTATTTTCCATTGCAATGATGGATTTATGGACCTTTTCCTTGGTCTTTCTCATATTTCTAGTGTTTTGATAGTGTTCAGTTGTTCCAAATCCCTGATTGCTGCATAACATTATGAGCCTTGGATTTTGTTATTCTGCCTTTAAGCACATATTGCTATAGGTTTTTGTTTGGCTTTTGATTGTCCTGTAAAAAATGGTGAATAATTAATTCTGATAAATTGCTCTATAGACTCTTCTGCTGTCTGCTTTTCCTAATAGATGTTAAAACAGCCATATTCCTGTTATCACCAAGTCCCTTTCTCCGTATAAATCACGTAATTATGAACACCCTCATTTGCCTGAACTTTCTTGGTATGCAGTAGAACATAGATCACAATAATAACAGGAACACGTTTTTCTCTCAGTCATAACCCAGAAACAATGTTGATAGTTGGACCAAGGGAGGCATTATCGCAAAGATAATTTTTCCTGCACACCCCCACCATCATTTCAAAATAAATTCTATGTTTCTGTATAAGCAGTCTAGTATGAATGATTCAGTCAGTTTTGTGTTATAACATTTAACTCTTAGTACTGGTCTCCTAGTAATAATTCTAGATTGGTCTATTAATACTTCTAGGTATCCATTTTATTTTTAATAATAAGCATTAGTAGATCAACTTTCAAATATTCTGAGGTGTTCTTTCTTGTTTTTCACTTGTCTTTGAATTTTGGCTTTGTGTTCCCACTTTTTCCAGACCATTGAGGACCCCCGGTCTTTTTCAGTACTAG
>NW_010118506.1:0-2831 GCF_000699245.1 Pterocles gutturalis | reverse complement strand
CGGGGAGAGGCCTTGCCCGTCACTCTGGTGAGGTTCCCGCTGCCTCTCTGCCCGAAAAGTTGTGTAGCAGAGTGAGTCTGCAAGCCTAACGCCACACTCGTGTTTGTTAGGTTAATTAGTGACGATTAGCTTCATAGGATCGAGGATTTTTTCCTTGTTATGTGGTAGCGCTGCCTTTGGTTCTTTATGTACTGCGCTTTACAGTATTAAGGCTTTGCAAAATGCTTTGTAAAGCCTTGATCCGAGGCTTAGTCATACGTGAGTTTATATTTTATGCACGAGTTTTGAACCAGTGTTCAAACTTAATATACTCTTTAGCTTACAGTTCACCTCCTAAATTGGAGAAACAGGTTGAGCTCTGGTAATCATCTTTTTAGAGTTGGTGTTTTTTTTTTTTTTAATGATTTTGCCTGATTAACTTTTACAAACTGCATCATTCTATATCATATTCGTTCTGCTCTCTGCGCTATGGGTTTTTTTTAAGTCTGTGGGATTTTTTTCCTGCTTTCCCCCAAGGTCTTCATTCTGCATCAACTACAGCCAGTCTCAAAACTGAGACTGAAGTGGACACGAGTGAAAATGAGGTTGTTGCCCCAGACTTCACTAACAGGAATCCTCGGAACTTAGAGCAGTTGGCACTGGCTAGGAAGGAGCGTGGCTGGAAGACAACGTGGCCAAAGCGTGAATTCTGGCATAGGTGAGTCAGAAAGTCAATAGCAGAAATGGAGTCTCCAAAAGACAAAAAACCCCCCAAACAAACCAAAACCAAACCCCAGAAACCCACCAGGTAAAAAATCTACAAAACGCACTTTTGGAGTTGCTCAATCAGGTGCCCCTTTAGTTGTTCTTAATCAACAGGTATGTTCTGTGTTCAGAGAACAGTAGGCTAGCATCACATGAAAGTTAGCATATGTGTTGAAGATGTTTTCATCTGTTATTAAGGTAGCAGTAATATTGCTTAAGCAACAGCAGTTTAACTTGGGGTTCTCCTAGTCCCGTGTTGACCATGCATCATTGTTTTATTTGAGGTACTGTAATAGTTTGTTTGGGGGAGTTGGGGTGTTTGTTTGTTTTTAGAAAATGCTCATGGCTTTTCCTCTGGAGCACAAGTTCATTTTAAGCTGGGGATTCAAAATCATTATTTTGTTCTTGAGGGGAGAACCATGTCCAGTTTGTTCATACCTGGAGATCTGACATTGTCTCAGTGCAATAAGAAATAGTTGCTTCTAATACCCCGTGGTTATATGTTACGGCTTATGAATTGCTGCTTGACCACTTGCCGATCCTGACAAGTTGTTACCTGCTGTGTAAGCACAAGCCTTTAAGAGACTGCGAAGTGCACATTAAGGTACATTTCTGCTGGAGCAGTTCCCCTGGTCTAGCTCATACATACCTGTACCACACTGTGCAGGCATACAGTGCTTGGTTTGGAGTGAGTGCTGGTGTGAGGCAGCGCAGGACTGTGCACCCGAGTAACTGGTGAAAGGTTCCTCTTGAAATTTCAGTCTGATGAACTGGTAATGTGAGTCCTATTTTATGTCCTCATAAGCAGAATCCTAGATAATAAAAGCAATATTAAGAATTTATGACAATATTAATAGTTCTAGTACATTCAATTTTATTTCATAAAGTAAGTCACATGCATTTAAGCATTTGAATGTGTTCTCTCTTTACAAATAGAAAAGACATCATGATACCATGTTTTATCTTTCCTTCACTCAGATTGCGGCTTGAGCGGACACAGCATTACGTAGAAGCCTTTGTTGAGCGCTGTAATGGGGATGTTGTGGTATCTGCCTCTACCCGAGAGTGGGCCATAAAGAGACACCTGTACAGTCCCAAGGGAGTAACAGCATGCAAAAACCTTGGCCGCGTAATGGCACAGCGCTGTTTGGAAGCAGGAATTAACTTTGTGAACTTTAAAGCTGTTATCCCCTGGGAATATCGTTGTGACTCGGCAAGTACCTATCTCCTGATGCTTATTTGGCCCTTTTTTCCTTTTTAAGCATTAATTTTACTCCTCTTCAGCATTAGTTTTCTTGGGTGGCTTGACAGTCCCTTCTTGCCACACTCAAAAGGGTAGCTGTGACAAGCTGCAGTTCCTGGCGTTATGTTTCAGTGAGGCTGTTACCCTCTGCTCCTCCGCATAACATGTCCCCACTGGTATTTTGGTGCTGATGACTTTTCTTTGTATTTATTTGTCTCTCTGTTTTTTAAACAAGATTCAGGAATTCGAAAAAGCTATGGAGGAAGGTGGTGTCGTTCTGCGTGAGCCACGAAGGATCTATAAGTAAAATGGAGACTGTTGGGAAAACCTTCCAAGGAGCAATGATCACTTTGTTAGGTGCCTGTACTGGCACAGTGAAGGTCCAGAGCTGGAAGAAGTTGGAAGATGGCATCTTATAATAAAATATTTTTAAATGAACAGAAGCGTGTCATATTCTTGATTCTAAAATTATCAACACCTTTAAGGCTGGAATAAACTGTTGTCATAGTTCAGCCTGACAGGTTAACAGAATTCCCTTCAGAATTCAATAACTTTTATATATTTTATTTTTAACATTTCATTTTGTGTTTGTTCTAACCTAAACTCTCGAAGTGGTTAGATATTTGATGGCTGTACCCTGCCAGTCTAATTTAGCAAAAGGCAGTCACGCTGTGAATGTTTAGAGCTGTAATAAACTTGGTTAAAAGATCAAATTCTCCTAACACCTGTGGCAGACGCCACCCGCCCTGCTCACCGCGGCTCCCGGGCCAGCCCCGGCCTGGGGCGGGCTCTGCCCTGTGGTTATTTGAAAGCCGGGCACGCAGGCGCGGAGGGAGGCCGGCCA
>NW_010118505.1:28449-32867 GCF_000699245.1 Pterocles gutturalis | reverse complement strand
AACTCTGTCTCAGCTGAACCCAGGACATGGCTGTTTCTCCATCCCACCAGCTGCATTGTGGTGGCCACACGCAGGGCTGGATGTCACCAAGGAGCCCGGTGGGGTAACAGTGCCTGTCTCCCCAGCTCGCACAGGAGGTGGACAGAGCGATGGGAGCTTTGCATAGGCAGGCCTGGGTCTCCTGCTAACCACAATAAAAGAAAAGTGGGTAAACTTTTAAATGTTGGTAACAGCCCTGGTTAAACCTAGTCAGAGTTTGCAGGCGCCTGCAAGAGGCTTGCTAAAAGCTGAAGTCTTGGAGAAGCAGGTATTTCCCTGCAGAACAGAAGGAGTCTTTCTTCCACACAAACTCATGGCCTTTGAAACTTAAAAGCACATCATTGCCTGAGATCACTCTGATATCCATAAACCATCACTCCCACTGGCTGTCTGCTGCTCTGGCTGTCATACGGGTGTCCGGTCGTGAGCCACAGACCAATGCATTTGCTAGTGGGCCAAGGCTTTTACCTTTTTAAAATCCACTGAATCAGTCACAGAATATACTGCACTTTCAGAACCTGTTTGGAAGTTTTTCTTTGCCAGCGTGCGAGCACAGAAATACTGCTTTTGGAATGCGATTGGGACCTTTTGACACCTGATTTGTAAGTGGAGTTACATGAAGTCAGCAGGTCAGTTGCCTTTCCTAGTGGATAGTCTTTAATTTCCTCCTTGATTTAAAAGAGACTTTGAAAGCAACTAAGCTCAAATAAAGGAAACGAGGGATTAATTAATTAAGGCTGTTGATTTCCCAAGGCAAGTTTGTGGTCGTTTTCTAGGCATTTACATTGTTTTTTAAATATACAATACAGGAAACATGATATTGGAGCAACAGAAAATCCTGAAGTCCTGCCACCACATCCCACTCTCAGGACCACCCTTCATTAACAGGCATGGCCATTGCAAATGGTTCTTGTCATTAAAAATGTGGGTAGTTTTTTGCTCCTTTATGTCAGAGAAGCTTCAGCTTACAGCTGTGGCCAGTATTAAATAGGACTCACCTGGCTGAAACCATTAACTGTAAAATGAAGTCAACTCATTTAGGCTTTGCTCTTCCCTCTGACAATATTAAAGGTGACTCACAGCAAGGAGAAAGAATATCATTGACCCTTTTTTTGAGCAGAGGTGAGCTCAGGATGGTTTCTTCCTGTTTCTTCCCCATCCCAAATTTTTCACAGTTAAGAAAAGTTTGATTCTGTATGTGAAGGAAGGAGCTCCCTGTCCTTCCCCTTGTCCTGAGGCTCTTCCTGCACCCAAAGGTGCCATCGTGGCAGCTGCTTGTCGCTTCTCAGTCAGGAACCACTGCTAATGACAGCAATTTGTTGTTATTTCTGGTTGCCCTTGGGATCTCCAGGAAGGTTTGTAATTCTGTGGCACTTTTCCCTGACCCTGTTTTCATTTCATTTGCTTCTGTGGAGCTCAGTGTCACTGGACTACACTTTGCTTTTTAAAAAGGTCCTCCAGCTCTGGGGACAAGTTGAATTGTGTTTTCAGAATGACCTTTATTAGGACAAGTGGCCCAGAAAAACAGAGCAGTGTAATTTGTAGGTTCAGAGTATACACAGAGTCAGCCTTGAATGCCGCAACTGATGGGAGCTTGGGGTCATGTCTGCTGTTTGAGAGAGTTCACATTTTTTGGCAAGCCTAGAAAAAGTTATATCACCCACCTTTCCATCCTGGGATTTCAAATCAGCATTTGTGCAAAAAATCCACGTCCACGTGTTGGTCCAAGGTTGGCACTGCGAGCAGCCGGACACCCTTGGCAGGCAGTTTGGCAAGCTGCGGTACTGTCGGGGAAGCTCGAGTGGGGAGAAATAACTGTACACACCAGCACGTGCAAACAGTTGATCTACAGCCGAGCTAGCCTTACCTCTGCCAGGTTAAAGGAGTCAACTCTTTTTCTTGTACTCTGCCAGGAGACCTTGTTCCCTTACATCAAAGCCAACGTGAAGGAGTACCTGCGTGCTCACTGGGAAGAGGAGGAGTGCCAGCGGGATGTCGGACTCCTGAGGAAACAGGTTAAGTAACTGAGCTTCACTGTTTTGCGGGTTTTTCATGGTGCGCCTGAGACTTCAGGTCACTTGAACTCACCCAACACGAACCCATAACTCTCTTTCATTCCCATGGAGGCCTGTTTCCTCGATGGGCTGTTTCTCCCCTGCACGAAGCCCTGGGTTGGGCTCAGGGAAGGGCTGGTGCTTGGTAGGCAGCAGCTCAGCTGCTTCCCTCAGCTCACCTTGGTCCTCAGTGGCACCCAAGTGGGTGTCAAAGCACTGCTTTTCAGCTTCACGCCTATACCATGCCCTTCTCCTCTTGGTGAATCCATCACCTGTGGCTTCCAGGCACCTGTTCGGGAAGCAGCATGGAGGGGTGGCAAAGTACTTGTCTTGCACAGGGCAGCATATCCTGGCTCTGCACAGGGAGACAGCATCAGTTCAAGACCTGTGGCTCTCTGAAGCCAAAAGACATTTGCTTCTTTGCCTTAACTTCAGTAATTAAATACTTAAGCAAGGATAATTCTCATTAGACTATTTACAGTGTGGCTACAGTAGTGCTAATTGTTGGTTTTGGAAAGTACAATCCAAGCAAGTCTTTTTAGATGCTACTGAAGTGTGAATTTCCCATGGAGCTGGGGAAGGGTCTGGAGCACAGGGCTGACGAGGAGCGGCTTGAGGGAGCTGGGGGGTTTAGTCTGGAGAAGAGGAAGCTGAGAGGAGACCTCATCACTCTCTACAGATGCCTGAAAGAAGGGTGCAGGAGGTGGGTGCTGGGCTCTGCTCTAAAGTAACGAATGATGGGACAAGAGGAAACAGCCTCAAGTTGCGCCAGGGGAGGTTTAGGCTGGATATTAGAAAAAATGTCTGCACTGTACGAGAGATGAGGCATTGGAACAGGCTGCCCAGGGCAGTGGTGGAGTCACCATCCCTGGAGGGGTTCAAGAAACGTGTAGATGTGGTGCTTCGGGACATGGGTTAGTGGGTTGGGTGGGGTTGGGTTGACGGTTGGACTTGATGATCCTTGAGGTCTTTTCCAACCTGAATGAATCTATGATTCTATGAGAAAAGCATTCAAAACAATGTTGTAACCCTCCAGATGAAGAGCAATTCAAGCCATGTCCTGCACAGAGCTGTGCTGACGCAGGTGTTAGACCCCTTTCCTAGACTGCGATGTTGAGACCACGCCACCTCTTCCGTCACCTCTTGTTATCATGGATGATTTCCAGGCTCAGGAAGACTCCAGCCTGGATGGAGCCGTGCCAATCCCTTTTGAGAGTGGAAGAGGGGAAGAGGAGCAGGAGCGGGTCATTCAGGCAGTCGTAGACAACGTGCACTGGCAGATGTCTCTGGACAGGAAGACCACAGCGCTGAAGCAGCTGCAGGGTCACATGTGGAGGGCAGCCTACGCAACCGGGCACGTCAAAGGAGAGTGAGTAATTGTGCGTGATTATTTTGTGTGTGTGTAATTGTGTGCCCCTTTCCCTGGGGAAGATATTTAGCTCTCCTTATTAAAAAAACAAACAAAAACAATAGGATGGCTGTCCCTCTTGACTTGCTCCCTCAAAAGTGGATCTGAGCACATAAATGCCTGAAGAAAGAGGACTCCAAATAGATGCAAAAGGAGGTGTTGGATGGAGCTTTGCAGTCTTGTAACAATCAGCTGGCCCTTTCTTCATCTCCAGTTTCTCAGCCATCTGTCTTTTGCTGTTTGTTATGTTATGTTATGTTATGTTATATTAAAAAAAAAAGTTGTTCCCTTTTTTTGGTATTTATTAAATGTATCTGGTGTCAGCTGGAAATATGTTGACATTGTACAGCACCTGCAGAAACTCCCAGCCCCGCTCCCATTTCCATGCGCTGCGTTTTGTGGCTGGATTGCAGACTTCAGAGACCTCACTCCTTGGATGCTGCCAAGCAGCAAGGCTAGCTCCACAGTTTCTGAGCCCCTTTTTGGGGCGGTACCTGAGAGTACTTTTTGAGGCCTTGGCCCAAGCGGCCACCCAGAGCTGTGCAGTGCAGGTGGGAAGGCTGTGATCTGGGATGAACCCTTGGTTCCCTCGGAATCACGTCTCCAACTCCTCTTTTCATCCTTCTGCCTGTCATAGTTTTGGCCCTGGCTGGAAGCCAAACACCACAACAGCCGCTCGCTCACTCTCCTCTCCCTCCCCAGGGATGGGGAGAGAATTAAAGGATAAAGGGAAAAGAGGCTCATGGGTTGAGATAAGAACAATTTAATAACTAAACTACAATAATATTGAAAATAATAATTATAATAGTAATAGTAAGATATGCAAATACACAAATGAGTGACACACAGTGACACTGCTCACCACCCGGTGACCGAGGCTCAGCCCGTTCCCAGCCAATGACCCTGGAGCAGGGAAC
>NW_010118505.1:0-28347 GCF_000699245.1 Pterocles gutturalis | reverse complement strand
CCTATGTACTGGCCATGCCAGGCATGGGATGGAACAGACCATTGGCCAGTTTGGGTCTCAGTCCTAACCCTGAGGTCGAATCCCAGGCTGGTCACTGGGGCTGTGCTCTCTCCCAGCTTCTCCTGCCCCTGCAGACACGGGCACAGCAGAGAAGCTGGAAAGTCCTTGACTGTCCTGGCAGCAGCTCTGCCCATCAGTGTGTGATCAGCTTCTGCTCAGCACAAACCCAAACAGCCTCTCACCAGCTGCTGGGAAGAAAGTGAACTCTGTCCCAGCTGAAACCAGGACACTGCCATATCAAACTCACCCCCCGCCCCTGCCACTCTTCCTAGGCTGTTAGTGGCCTTCCCTTGTGAACAATCATATATATTATTGAGGGACTTATTGTCTGCCTCACTTTGTCCCTCTTGAGCATCCTCTAGCCTTTGGTTTCCCCCAGTACTTTGCTCATCGTGTAAACGTCCTTTGCATACAAAGAGCTTTTACGTACATGTAAGTGCGGCACTGGAGAGGTCTCGTGGTACAAACGAGAAGGATATGAGGGAACAAACAAGTATGTCCATTAGCAGTTATGCAGCAGTTGGCTTGGCTTTGATCCTCCTTGCCTTACAGTTTTGCTCCCTGCTGACACCCAGGGACACCTCCCACTAGCCCAGGTTGCTCAAAGCCTCATCCAGCCTGGCCTTGAACCCCTCCAGGGATGGGGCATCCACAGCTTTTTGCCCCATATAGCTGCAGCTCATGGCCATAGCTCTTACGAACAGGGAAACCTTTGTGGCTTGCAAAGCAGGTGGGACTTGGGATGCAAGAGCCTGTCATCTTTGTCTTCCCTCTTATTCCTCCTTCACAAATTAAAACGGCAGGATGCCATTTTCCTCAACCTTTCCTCCCCTCTCCAAATGAAAGGGGCTGGATGAACTCCTAACAGACATCTGAAGCGGCTCATCAGAGCTGCTGTCTGCGTAGCAGTCAATGAGCAGCTCAGTTGGCTGGAGCTAAGAACATGTCACCTGCTGCTGAGACTGTCTGCTTGCAGAAGCCCTGAGCACACTGAAAATGAAGTCCCTTGGCAAACCAATGGGACAGTTGTCACAGTGCCTGGCTAAAGGTGCCTCTGGGTTTGCCCTTAACTGCTGCCCTCTTTTGCTCCAGAGTCTTTGAGGATGTGGTTCCAGCCATCCGGAAGTGGCGGGAAGCGGGGATGAAGGTCTATATCTACTCTTCAGGGAGTGTCGAAGCCCAGAAGCTTCTGTTCGGATACTCTACAGAAGGTGATATCCTAGAGGTAGATAACCTTGTCGCCTTCCTTACAAATTCTCCCTCTGCAGAGCACTTCCCTCCCACAACGGCTCTCGCTGTATTGCTTCGTGAACAGAGTCTAGGACGGGAAAGTGGGGCGGTGGGCTTGATCCTCAGGAGTTGAGTTCAGCCAGTTGAGTCTGCTGGCATGGCTGAGGGCTGGCCTTCATCTCCCCGTCACTGTGGGAGGAAGGAAAGGAGGCAGCTTGCTCGGGTGGGAGGTTTTGTCTTGCTCTTCGGGTGGTACTCAGCACCTGCCTTTGCTTTGCTCTGTCTTTCAGCTCTTCGATGGCCACTTTGATACCAAAATAGGCCCCAAAGTAGAAAGCGAGAGCTACAGAAGGATTGCTGCCAGTATCGGCTGTGCCACCAACAACATCCTCTTCCTGACGGATGTCCCTCGAGGTAGGTGGCCTGCCACTCCTGCTGGCTCTTGTCTATGTGAGGGGCGAAGGCACTCTTTGAACATGTGCTGCTGACGTGTCACAGTCACCCGAGAAATGCTGCAGACCGCCTTGCTTCCACTGCTTCCCCCTAGTTGCTGCTGTGCTCCTTCCTTCCTTACAGCCCGGCTCGCACAGCAGCAGGATACGTGTGAGCAGTGCTGCGATGAAGGAAAATGGGGCAAGTAGAAAACCTGCCCTTGCACCAGTAAGCAAGGAGAGTTAAAGCAGAGGGGAGCGTTTGCTGAAGCAGTTGGCCTGCTCCATTTATAAACAGGGTCAGTGGTTTTTGTGACCTGTGATCGGGGGACAGACAATGTCTGCTGTGCGTCTGTGTGGCACGCAGCGGCTGGTTCTTTGTGCTGCTTACCATGAGGTTGTGTTCAGCAGCAGGAAGACATTGCTCCTGCTCGCCAAGAGTCGACCTCTGAAAAGCCAGGCTCGGGAAGCTAATTTAATTTCCTGCCTTTGCTGGGAAGATCTTTCTGGCAGGAATGGCGCAGGTTTGTGATCTCATTCTAATGCCCAGGAGTTAACCCTTACCTCTTCCTCAGCCTCGCAGCAGAGCTGGTGGGAGCTTGCAGTTACCTCCTTTTCCCCGTATCATGCAGCCCAGAAACCACCCGTGTCCTGGGGACATCAAAAGAAGCATTAGCAGCAGGTCAAAGGAGGTGATTCTCCCCCTCTGCTCTGCTCTCGTGAGACCCCACCTGCAGTGCTGTGTTCAGATGTGGGGCCCCCAACATAAAGAAGACCTGGACCTGTTGGAGAGAGTCCAGGGGAGGCCACGAAATTCATCAGAGGGCTGGAGCACCTCCCCTATGAGGACAGGCTGGATGAGGCTTTGGGCAACCTGGGCTAGTGGGAGGTGTCCCTGCCCATTGGCAGGGGGGTGGGGCTGGATGATCTTTAAGGTCTTTTCCAGCCCAAACCGTTCTGTGATTCCATGATTCTGTGATCATACTAAAGATCTGTATACACACTGGAGCTGATGGCTCCACAGGAGCTCCCGTGCAAGGACAGGCTGCGAGAGTTGGGGGTGTGCAGCCTGGAGAAGAGAAGGCTCTGGGGAGACCTTAGAGCAGCTTCCAGTGCTGAAGGGGGGTTACAGGAGAGATGGGGGGGCTCTGGATCAGGGGGTGTAGTGAGAGGACAAGGGGGAATGGGTATAAGCTGGAAAGAGGGGAGATTTAGCTTCCTCGCGATAGGAACGGAGCTGCCGGTACATGCTGCCTGCATGGCGCCTTGGACAGCTGTCAGCAGGAGAGGGGAGGAGATGAGGAGGCAGCCAGCTCCCATCTGCTCATGTTACGTGGCAGCTACGGTCATCCGCAGCAGGTCTCTCCCCTCCTCTTTGTTTCAGAAGCCAACGCGGCCGAGGAAGCGGACACTCATGTGGCTGTGGTGATCAGACCCGGCAACGCTGGACTGACGGATGATGAGAAATCCTATTACAGCCTCATCTCATCTTTCACCGAACTTTTCCTGCCTTCCTCCGCTTAGGGAAAGCGGTGCGCACACAAAAGACTGTGCTTCACCCGAATTGTCCTTGTGTAATGCCTGGTAATTTTGTCCATAATCAGAATTTAAAACCAAACCCACATCATATCTTGGACCCGTGACTAGTGCAGGTATGGATGGAGAGCATGGTGTGGGGTCCCTTGTGCAGGAGGACAGAGACCTGCAGCAGCCAGCTGAAGCTGGGAGCAAGGTGAGACGTGAGCCCTGCTGTTCTTCCCCTTTCCCAGCTAGGAATTAACCCAGGGGATGCTTTCCTCAGTCTCAGCCATTTGAATCTGGTGCTGGGACGCCCCACCACAATCTCCCAGCATCCCTAGCAACAAGGTGTGTGTGTCCCCCGTCCCAGAGGGACCTCCGGGGACCATGAGGGAATGTGAGTTTCTCCCTGCTGATGGGGTTGCTAGCTAACTCAAAACTTTCAAAGTTACAGGGGTTAGGATGCCCAAAGAAAAATGACAAATGTGGGCTAGAATATGGTAGGTTTGGGCTGCCACAGAAAAAGCCAACCCTTGCTGCTGGCGAGCTCTTTAGACTAGGAATGACTTAAATCTTGGCTATACCCACAGCAGATCCAGGCACAAAACAGTACAGCTCGCATATGGAAGCTGCTTAGAGCTACACAACCATCCTACCAGAATGAAGTAGACTCTATATATCTTTAAAAATTCAATTCTAGACCCACCTCACTGCTGCATCATGGTGCTGGGCTATGGGATCCAGCTGGCTAAACACCAGCGTCAGCTTGACTGCATTTCTGCACTAGCTCCCTTAGCATTCGCCCATGGAGCTGCTGCTCCGTAGCCAACATCACCCCTGTCGCACGTTCATAGCGCTGGTCAGCTGTGAGCAAACCTTGACAAACAGCTGGACCTGAGGGCTACATCCTGCTGCACTGAATGAGAATTAAACCCCAGCCTTTTCACCCACCCTGCCTAAATTGTGACAAGTTCTATCTGATAGTCATGGAGCTTTTCCTAATGTAGTAAATAAAAACACCAACTTGGCTTTCATTTTGTTCACTCCATCCCAGGATTTAGCCTTCCTATCACCAGTGATCCCAGCACCTAATGGCAAATCTCTTTTTTTTTTAAGCCGGTAAACACTTTGGTTTTCTTCTTTTTCTCCCTTCTTTCAGGCAGACAAGCCTGTCCTGCTGAGGAAGCTCTATTACTTCCCTGACCATTTTGAAATTCCACTAGGGGCTCAGCAGGGGCGCAGGAGTAAGAGCCACAGCTAGGTTACACCTAGCAATAGCGGTGGCAGAGGCAGGCTGAAACCCCAGTTTGCTGCTGCTGGCACTTGGTGCATGGGTGTCACTTCCAACTTACTCATTTCTGCACAGCTGCGCTTGAGCTTGCCCTCGGGAACGGGCAGAACAGAATATCAGTGTGCACTCTGCCTGCCTGAGCTCTGACCTACACCTGTACATGTCCCTGCTGAGGGAGGCTGCTGTGTCGAGAACAAGCAAAAGACGGATTTGGGGAGGAAACCCCCTCATGCCAGTATTGCCCTCTAAATGTTTGATGGTAGCAGGTAAGGCAGTGAGGGAGCTCATCTGGATGCCTTTCTGGGCTGTGTAACGGCTGAGTGCCATCTAAAGAGCCTGCTAATTAGTGTATCTGCATGGCTGAACAGTCCCTGGCTTTGTGAAGTGTTAATTTTCATCATGACACTGTAAATACTCACCTTTTGTTTTGCCTTTGCCCTCAGAAAGTTATGCATGGAGTAGGGAACAAAAATAAAACTCACTTTCTCCATCAAAGCACTTTATTTAGGGGTCATGTTTCAGTGTACAGCGGTTGTTCTTTTGTTGTACTGAAATGTGCTGTCAGAAATACTGTAAGAAATGTACAGATTCCTGAACCTGAAGTTCAGTTTGGATTGCGTATAAGAAAAGGAGAGGAAAAAATAAATCACAAACATCATCTTTTATTTTCCTTTGATAAAATTACAAAATATAAAATGATAGAATGAAAGTAGAAATTTATTTAAAAAAAAAAAGTCACAGTGGACTATTTACAGTAAAACACCCTTAAACAAATCCCTATTTTGTGCTCCAGATGCATTGAGTGTGTGTGCCCACGCAGGAGGGTCCCCACGCCCATCTCCTCCTGGCTGCCCCCTCCTGCCCTGGCCCAGGAGAGCTCCCCCGTGGGCTGCTGGGGTGCCCTTCACCTTGCGGGGCTCTACACCCTCAGCACACTTCCCCCCAGGAAAGCTTCCCACTGATGGCACAAGGAAGAGGCCTCCAGCAGTCCAGCCACAGCCCTCTGTTGGGACTGGATTTATACCACAGCTGCCTGAGAATAAATTTTGGCCCACAGAAGATAAGGGGCTGGCTGAAAGCTTTCTACTTACACTAGTTTTGAGAGAAGTTTTTCTTGAATGTTTTTCCTTTCAGAAGATGCCTCTGACCTTTGCAATGACTGCATGCCCTTTCCCTCTCTGCCAGAAATGCCACGGTGTGGAACTAGTTCCCTTTCAAATGCTTTGTGTCACCATTTTCATTTCTACTTATTTTCCTGCAGCTCAGACAAGATGCAAACCTAAGCTTAGCCTGGCTCGGGGAGGAAAACAGGAGCCGTGCTCATGAGAAGCAACTCCCGTTGTTCCCCTGCCCGGCCAATGCAGCAACCTACAGCAGGGGGGTTGAAACGAGATGATCTTTAAGGTCCTTTTCAACCCAGGCCATTCTACAATTCAAACAGGGGCTTTGGGCTCTTGCTTCTTTAAAAACAGACCTTCTGTTTGGAAGCCTCCCTTCAGGGAGGAGAAGCCCTTCTGATTTTGCTAGTCCCTTCCCACACCTCCAGCCCTCAGGACACATCCCTCATCCTCTGGGGCAGAAGTGCCTCCCCGTGCCTTGAGAGCCCGCTTAAGTGTTCACATCCTGGTGTGGCAGACCCCGCTCAGGACAAGGGGCCATACCGAGGAGTCTGGAACCCAGGCCTGGCGTCAGTGTGTCCGAAGTTTGACTTGTAAATGCACAAAGAGCAAAACCAAACCCTGTCTCCAGAGCCACCTGCAATGGTTCTGTTCTCACTGCAGGCAAGCCCAGGATCTCTAACATGTTTTCCCCCATCAGTGACCAAAAAAAAAACCCCAAGCTTTTGAAATACTCCACACAATATGTGGTAGAAGCACTACAAGCTTACAAAGACCAGCCTTTTCTGGGTCATCTTCAGAGCACACAGGCTTTCCCACCTTAATTAGCACCCTCCTTCCACCAGTCCCCACCGCTGAGGCTGGAACACGAAGCTGAGCACAGCACCCCACTGTGCCATCTCCTCTGGGCTGAGCATGGGTCTGCGGAGCTGCAGCATCAGCCAAGTCTCTCTTCCTGATCTCAGCACAGTTTCTCCCAAACCTTCAGCTGCTTTCCAGGCTGGAAGAAATGCCATATATACCAGTCAGTTGGGCTCTTCCACTGTTTGAGGCCAAGTACAGAAGAAGCAGCTGCTCCTTGTCACCCTACCAAGTTACACCAGTCAGCAGCAAAGAAAACACAAGAAACACATGAAAGACACAGTCTAGTGATTCAGGAACCGGCAACTCCTGAATTCTTGGTGCCTGGAGAGGTCTTCTTCCTTCATCTCCTCCTCTGCAGAAGATGCCAAAGAGTGCCTGTCTCAGAGGTGCATCACGAGGACCAGCTGTTGAATGAACAACAGGAGCAGGACAGGGCTGCCGAGAGTCACTGGCAGCACAAACCAAAGAGCTTGTGCTCTCTCTGGGCACAGGTGAGAAGGATCCGTTCCTCTTCCAACAGACAGCTCTTTTTGTTTGGCTCTTAATGAGACAGCCACCCTCAGAGTCCTTTGGCAATATGATCATGATTGCACAAGAAAACAAACTCATCAAGAAAGTGTAAATGAGGTCATGTTTAACCCATGAGACCACATCTGCCCCCCTCCCCCCTGCCAGAGGACAGGCTACACTTGATCTGTCTGGTACTCTGAGGCTTCCGATAAGCTTTCGGAAAAGCTCAGAAAGTTTTCCTGGTACTCGGAGCAAACAATCTCAAATCTGTAGTGCCTGAACTCCACTGCAAAGGTGCCGAAGTAGCAGAGGAAGCACATCACCAAACCCCACTGGATTCTGGAAGCATGCATGTGGATGCCCTGCGCCATGAGGATGAAATCTGGAAGAGGAAAGTCAAGGAGAACTAGTGGGAGAAAAGACACTGGCCAGGATGGGAGAAAGCCAACAGGAAAGACGGTAAAATCTTCACAATCAAAGTCACCCAGATGACAGTCAACCCAGCCAGCCACCATCAGGACAGCGTGAATGTGGTGCCAGAGATGGAAGGTATGGCACATGTACAGCAATGCCCCAAGCAGCAGCTCTCCTATATGAACCAGGGCTTCGTAATCCTAAGTCAAGCTGATAAACATTTACAGAGGGAAAGACAGAGGCACACAGAAGCCAATGACTTACTTGAACATCCAGCTAGCTAGTGACAGAGCCAGCAAGCTGGGGATCTGGCTACCGGCCCTTACCTGCCAGAAGCCTTCCAGTTGGAACTGGATCATGTCTGTTCACCACAGGCTACACGAACACCTTTCAACCTACACTGTGCAATCTTTCATTCTCTGCAGAGCTGCAAAATCAGCCCTTTCTGTGAAATACAGAAGCATCAGGCTACACAATATGGCATGTTATACTGAAAGGAAAAAGAACGCCGCCAGAGCCAGAACCTGTCCTCCAGGCTCGTGTACCTGTGTGGCTGGACTGCGCATCGCCTAGCATCAGGGTCTCACTGCTGTGCCTCAAGTTCCCAGCTTCTCAGCTCCCCTAAAGCAGAAGATACCTTCCTGATCTGGGGACCTGCCCTAGCCCAATGCACATCTCTAAACCTACTGGCTCTCAGGATTTTCTCTGCACTCCAAGAATGCAGGATCACACACCTTCGCAGGTAAAACAAACAAAGAAGAAGCCTCTCCCACAGTAACTGGAGACTCTTCATCTTGAGCTTAGTGTTAAACACCTAAAACTTCATTTCAGCAAACAGTGTTCTGCATCTGGCTTTAAGGATCTTCTACTTCCCCTGCAGTACAAGCTGCACGGGATGGGGAGCCAGCCCCAAGCCTTTGCAAAGCTGGGGGGGCGGGGGGGGGTGAGGGAGGAGTGGGATTCCTGCCTCAGCCTGCCCCCCTCCACAGAGTGCCCGAGGCCCTCAAGTGCCAAGCAGCTAGCTGGGGAGGGCTGGGAGCACCAGTACGTCAGCACAGGAGCCTGACTTACCCAGCTGCTCCTGCTCCCAGCCTGGCAGAAGCCTCCAAGACAGCAGCAGCACAGCATGAGCGTGGCACAGCTCCTGACATGAGCCCTAGCCCAGACACACCCTGGGGGAGCAATGGGCTTGGGGAAAGGAGAGTGGGGAGAACCACAGGAACTCGTCAGAGTAGCACATTACGGACACCAAAGCGTGATGCTCAGCCACTAATTCTTCCAAGGAAGCTTAAGAAGCGACTGATGATCTTCACACCGATCTGAAATGGCTGAAATGCTCAAAAGCAGCCAAGTGACTAAGGAATTGTTTTAAGAACAGGATGCTCCCTGAAGAGGGGGATTAGCTTATTCCTCAACAGTTACTCCTGCCCTCTTGCTTATCCCAGCACTAATGCTGATGCAACTATGCAGTGCCTGGATTCACCCTAAACAAACACTGAAGGCACATGAGTGCTGGTGTGAACAGAAGGGCTGGAGTGGGGCTGGCAGGCAGACGGTGGAGAGGAAGCCACATGTACATCCAGTCTGAGTGACCACAGACCTCACAGCCCAAATCGTATTTCTAAAGCACCTAGTCTTACCCGAAGCCTACGTGACCCAGCTCTTGACTGTGATAACTGTCTCAAAGAGCAGAGCTAGATGTAGCACCCTGGAGCATTTCAACAAGCACTTCTTCTCATATTCAGAAACCTGACTTCTTCCCTTGTTCCTTTGTTCTCCTGAGAATTTTTACCTCCATATTTTGCATAATCTTAAATCCTACTGTGGAGGTAAAAGCAGTGATGCCATTGAATTGCACAGATACTGTTGAATATTGTCACCACTTTGGGTATTGCTAAGAAGTTTTAGAAACATGCATGAAGGAAGTGGGCCCATCTGTGAAGCAGCGCATCCTGGTGAAACGCAAGTAGCAAAATGATCCAATTGTAGGATCATGCCATGAAGACAAGCTGAGCAGCGTTCCTAAGTGCTTTGAGATCCTAGGACGGATGTGAGAAGAGCCAACATTCCCTGCTGCAGAGAGTGCCAGACATGTACGATACCTGGCTTCCCAGGGAGCGGGACAAAAGGATACAGAGCACCACGCAGAGGGTGATGCTGGCTGACAGAACAACTCGTGGAATTCCGACTTTCCGTCCCTCGTTCTTCAGGTTGATCTTGAGGGTGAGGGCAGACTGGATCCAGCATGCCAAGGTCCCAAAGCCAAAGGTCAGTGACGTGCCCACATTGTGGATCTCCTCATCGTTGGAAAGCTAGGAAGAAACAAAAGGGTGATTGTTTGGAGGCAACAGGAATTATCTGCCAGCTACCTTGGATTGCTGCTGAGGTGGGACAGAGGAGAGTGGGAACCACTGGGGTGTGAGACAGAGATGCAGTATCATTTCTTCTGGCAGAGGTGTAAGGTATGCAATATAACCAAGATGAGTTGACAGCTGTCACAGTCAAGCAGATCTTCTGCCCAAAGCCAAGCACAGTGGAAAATGCAGTTGCTCAGGGACTCTGCCTCCACAGCTCCCTGACCAGACTCTCCAATGCAGAGCTCAGAAGTAGTCCTTCCTTGGCTCGATGGCCAGGGCAGGCAAGGACAACTGGCTGAGGTCTTGTACAGCTGATTGCAATGGAAGCAAACCGTGCAACCTTCGGTGCCAGCTGCAGGGAGCAGTGCTGCCTGGGGCAGAGGGTTGCCAGAGCCCTGGCACTTCCATTGAGCTAGCACAAGCCAAAACGTAGAGACATGCTCCTGGTTTGGCAAGTTTCTCCCACCAAAAAGCTGGGCTGTGTGGTTCTCTCTCCCACCCATCCTCGACCACTGAGGTCTCAGACAATGTGAAGCCAACCCCTCTGGAATGCAAGTGCTCCTCTGTCCCTTGGGCTCCTGTGTCTCACGGGGCTCAGTGACTGTACAAAATACTGCAAGGCAAAAGGACAGACAGGTTCAATGAGCAAGAATCTGCAAAGAGAGTCCTTGAGGCTGCAAATAAATTCAGAAAGCGCAGAATGGACAAGACTTAGGCCAAACCATTTCCCTTCTCCTTCTGCCCCTGAGGCTTTTCTAGAAAAGAAATCAGCAGTCTGTAATTCCTCCCTGCAGCCTTGATTCCCATTGTGTGAGTGTGATTTAACAAATTCCCAAAGAAGCCACAATCTACAAGATAACAGTCTAGTTACTATGTCTCCACTGACCTTTCCCCTTTCCTCCCTACCTTGGGTTTTTTTTCAAGGGTAGGTCCAAATCATAGTACAGGCAAAAATAGGATTGAGCTGGCTTTCCCAAGGCAGCCTGCACTGCCGTAACATCCCTGTAACACATCCAATCTGTCATTTTCCAGAAATATGATTTAACGCCACATTCAGCTGAGCAGTCAGGAAGGGAAAAGCATGGAGTAAGCTCTCATTACCACATGCTTTCATGGTTCACTAAAAGATCGAAGCAAGGATACAGGTAACTAACAAGGAGTGGATAATTAGTCTAGAATTTATAACCAGGCATGATTCAAAGTATCCATGTTTAAATAACAATCATTTGGTCTGAGGAGTGAAAAAAAGGAAGGAGAGGTTGAAACTGCTTCCTAGTGCCTGCCCTATACTAAAAATACCCTTCTCACACCTAGACAAGGCTGTTACAAAAGCCTCCTAGTTCCTAGGTGGGAAGCTCTCGTGAAAAAACAAGGCTCCAAGTTTTTGGCTTGTGCTGTGAAGTTAGGAAGACAAGATCCAAAAGAGTCAAATTAGCTCATGCCTCATTCAAAAAGATGACTGTAAAGGACACGAAGTTCCTGCAATTGCTCCACAACCCAACCAAGTATTCACCCTTCAGAAAACAAGTACCTTGTCTGTATTGGCAGGAAAAACATCTCTCTGCCTACAAAGTCAGGAGAGAATCCAGCTTACACTGACCTTTCTCAGTTCCTGACATTATTTGGGGTATTGCTTGCACCCAATGAGAGGCAGAGCATCACAGACAGAAAAGGGATGGGGAAACCTAAGCACCACTGACCCCAATGCCTTGATTTTCACTGCAGACTTAACAGACACAGTCTTGATCACAGTGGACACCCAACCTTACAGAGCAACGTTGCGGTGCGGACAGCTTGGTTTTTTGTCAATCAAGAATGAGAGGGACTTCACCCAGGCCCCCATCACATCAGAAGTTGCAGCACCCCTCTGCTGTGTCCCTCTTGTGGCCAGTCTGAGGACAAGCAGGAGGTAGATTTAAACAACATAGGTTTTAAGCGAAGGACACTCAACTGTCTGCTAAACCTAGGTTTTAAGCGAAGGACACTCAACTGTCTGCTAAACCTGTATGGGCAGCTGTAAGCCTCCAGCTCAGTCCTTTTACCCAGGACCATCTGTAACCCCTGGGGCTGAAGAGGTGCAAGAGGCTCCCCGGCTCTGGCTCTCAGCAGCTGACGTGTAAGCATGCAGGCAAATCCTGCCAGGAATACACGGAAAGTGAATGTGGCCCTTCACCTCAGCATGTCACTGGAGCCATCTAAGTGGCAGACAAGAGGTGGCAGAGCCAGACGCGTTATTTCCTGAGCTCACGTCACAGGTAATTCCAAGACCTAAGCAGATCTGCCTGAAAAGCAGGAACCTCACAGCACGGACTCCCAGCCTGGCATGCAGTACCTGAAAGTTGCCGAGTAGAGTCATCCCAAAAGAGGCCAAGCATAATGCCACCAGGCCACTGACGTTCAGCCAAGGGTTTAACACCTTCGGCTTCAGCTGAATGAAGCGCAGGACAGCCACAACAAGCGCTGAGAAGGAAACAGAATGCAAGGTGCGGTCATTAGATAGAACACGCTGCAGTGACCACCTAGCCAGGGGCTCATGGACCTCTCACCCTCTTTGCATCCAGAGGGCAGAGCTCACTGCAGGCCAGCTAGCTTCGTGCTTCTGCACGTCCCCTCCCGCTCAGCCACGGATGAGACTAAGCACAGGAAGCACTTCTCTTGTAACCCAGTTACACTGAGCTCCCATGCTTCCTTTTCTCATGATGTTTCATCTCGGAGCTGGGTTGCAAATTTTCTGAGAGAAAGAAGAACACCTTCCTATTTGCTTATGAAGCTCCCAGAACATAGTCTATCACATACACACCACGCACTCACATCACGGCAGCTGGGCTTGCAGCAAGGTTCCCTCCACTCACGAGTACAGAGGAGGTAAGTCAAACCCCACCTGTATTAGAAAATGTATGAACAGCACATATGTATTTCTGCAGGTTTTAACGTAACTCCCACTGCCTCTTCTCCTCTTCTGAAACAAGCTGCTGGTACCACGAACGTAAGCCAAAATATTGCACTAATGTTCTGTGAAGACTAGAAGAGCAGCCCTTCCAAGCTTACAATTAGCCAGAGTGCTACGATATGATATACGATACACGATATATCATACGATATGACATAACCCCAGGAGATATTAACACTGTATATTCTTGCCCTCCTTAGGGAATGCTGCGTGGAACAACACAGAAAGCCAGGTAATCAGTTGACCTTCCCATCGGATTCAAAACAGACCACTAAAAAGCAATTTATTTGAGCAGGCAAATTTGCTGGTTGCTGATGAACACCTTCCTATGTTCATGTTCAAACTGACAGCATGCAAGTTATGTTGTTGTAAATTGCCTGCATTAGCAAATTAGATCTACATTTTCCACAAAAACCCTGATATAACATCAAAACCATAGTTCAGAAAAATAAGGGCACTGTAAGTGAAAAATATCAATTTTTATCCAAACTGCAAAAGATGTTTGAACATAGTCTCTCACATTTTGCTCTAGCGAATCAATCCACTCCAAATCCTTAAAAACAAGAGAACTTTGTTCCCCCTAAAACAAGAATTTCTGGTTTTCACCCCCAGCTAATTGTTTGGGACAATTAACCTGTGACTACCTGAGCTCATGTGCAGGAACTTTTTCATTTCTATTTCTACAGGACAGGATTGTGTGATCTTTTCCTAAAATGCTGTTGGGAATGACGAAAGGGAATTAAAAGGTCACTTTCCAGCATTACGCGCAAGACAATGGCATTTTCAATATTAAGCAATGCCTATGTTCCTAGCAGGTTTCTGTAGTTTTCCTCTCCTATAACAAGGACTTTGACACAACGAAGTTGGCCAGAGGTTCAAGCTAAAAGCGGCTTCAGAAGCACCCAACAGAGCAGAAGAAAGCTTGGCTTTATCCACAAAACAGAGATTTCAGTTGGAAGCAACCTAAAATGACCATCTAGTCCAACTGCCTGACCACTTCAGGACTGACCAAAAGTTAAAGGGCATTGTCCAAATGCCTCGTAAACACTGACAGGTTTGGGGCATCGCCCACCTCTCTAGGAAAGTGTTTGACCACCCTCCTGATAAAGAAATGTTTCCAAACATTCAGTCTGAACTTCCCGTGGTGCAGCTTGGAACCATTCCCATGCATCCCTGGATCCCAGGGAGAAGAGCTCAGCCCCTCCCTCTCCCCTTCCCCTCCTCAGGAAGCTGCAGAGAGCAATGAGGTTGCCCCTCAGCCTCCTTTTCTCCAAACGAGACAACCCCAAAGTCCTTAGCCACTCCCCATAGGACATTCCTTCCAACCCTTACACCAGCCTTGTTGCACTCCCCTGGACGCATCCAAGGACTTTCACATCCTTTGTAAACTGTGGGGCCCAGAGCTGCCCACAGTACTCAAGGCGAGCACCCACACTAAATACAATAGGATGATCACCTCTTTTGACCAGCTGGTGATGCTGTGTTTGATGCACCCCAGGATGTGGTTTGCTCTCTTGGCTGCCAGGGCACACTGCTGACTCGTATTGAGCCTGCAGTCCACCAGCACCCCCAGGTCCCTTTCTGCAGGGCTGCTCTCCAGCCACTCCTCTCCCAGTTTATACTTGTTCCTGCTGTCACTCCATCACAGGTGTAGAATCCAGCATTTGGACTTGGTAAATTTCACCCCATTAATCATTGTCCAATGCTCCAATCTATCTACATCCCTCTGCAAGGCATCTTGTCCCTCAAGAGAGTCAACAGCACCTCCCAGTTTGGTATTGTCAGCACACTTGCTAGTGGTGCATTCAACTCCTGCATCCAGATTGTTGACAAAAATCTTCAACAGCACTGACCCTAGGACTGAGCCCTGAGAAACGCTGCTGATGACCCATCACCAGCCAGATGTAACCCCATCCACTACAACCCTTTGAGCTCTGTCCT
This sequence comes from Pterocles gutturalis, assembly GCF_000699245.1. NCBI lineage: Eukaryota > Metazoa > Chordata > Aves > Pterocliformes > Pteroclidae > Pterocles > Pterocles gutturalis. Next base: position 13,663 of record NW_010118505.1, on the reverse strand, counting down.
TCAGCCAGTTCTTCATCCAGCACACCATGAACCCACTCATCCCATGGCTGGACAACTTATCCAGAAGGATGCTGTGAGGAACAGTATCAAAAGCCTTACTAAAATCCAGAAAAACTACATCCACAACCTTCTCTTCATCTACTAGGTGGGTGACCTTACCGTAGAAGGATATCAAATTGGTTAAACAGGACTCTCCCTCTGTGAACCCATGTTGACTGTGCCTGATGATTTTATCGGTCTTTAAATGCCTTTCAGCAGCACCCAGTAGGATCTTCTCCATAATTTTTCTAAGAACCAAGGTTAGACTAACAGGTCTGTAGTTTCCTGCGTCTTCCTCCTTGCCCTTCTTGTAAACTGGAATAACACTGATGCCTGAACTCCACTCTCAAGTGACTCTTGAAAATAAGGAAGATCATGTCAAGGTTCATGATTAAAAATATTTTACCAGGTTTTACATACATGCCAAGCCTCATTTTCATTATGTCAGATTAAGATTGTTGAAGTATCTGACCTGTACATGTACAGGTCTGCATTAATTTCAAAGCTCAACTCGACTGAACTTCCCAGGTTTCCAAGAAGAAACATCATGCCTTTCACAGGCAGCAGGGGTGGAACTCACACTGCAAGAGAATAGCTCAGAGCAAAACTGAGACCACAATAAATCACTTCATATAGGAAAAGATAAATGCAAGTACTACTAAAGAAGAATAAATCAGGGTTAAAATAATAAGTTATTTGCCATTTAAGTTTGGAATAATTTGTTGAAAATATATAAAGGTGAAGGTAAAAAACAGTTTTAAGAACCAAACATAGACATCTTTTTTCAAGTATTTGTACTTTTCAGATATTTCTTCTCTTTGTGGTGTTTCCTACTTACTTCCACTGCTGGAAAATGCCACTAAACTTCCACAGATTTAGTAATGGAATTTAGGAAGGGGTGGGGTGGGGGGGGACTTAAGCACAGATTTTATTTTGCATAATCAGTTGATGCATTTGACAATATTCCCAGGGAATTATCTCACATTCACAGCACATAACAAAAACCCACCATGCAATGAAAAACAGATTCAAGGCTAAGATTAGACAATTAAAAACAAGCAAATAAATCAGAAACCAACAAAGTTTAAATGCATCTAGCTGCACTCTATCTTTCTACAAATGAAGACAAAATAAACCTGGCTTAATGAGTAGTAAACACATCTTAAAGGATTTCATAACAACAGATCCAAGAATGATATGTATGCGATACTACTTATGCTTCAGTGACTTCTTAAATTATGAGAAAGAAACATTCTCCTTGTGATTCCTACCTAGAAACGCCGCCATGTTCATGACTTGGCTGAACACGCAGCTTGCAGGAGGTGCGTCACCTGCAATACTTGGAAAACATAAAGTACGTATCATTGTAACTCCAGAATGGCAAAGACACATAAATAACAACCATTCATGAGAACAACAGTTGCAAGAAAATTATTCACTTACCTTATATAAGGTGGTCTTTTGGAACCAGGTTTCCTAAGAGACATAAACACATAAGAACCAAGATTCAAGATTTTCTCTCCCATTTAGCTTTTGTTGGTTCATTATTTTAAAGAAACAAGTAATTGAAAGTAAAGCTCACAACCAGCTCTTACCTATCTGGAATATTCAGTGGCAGAATTTTGTTATCTTCTACTGCTATAAAGTACCTGTCAAAAAAAAAAAAAAAAAAAAGGAAAAAAAGAAAACTGTGAAAACCTCACACTGGCTTCAATTCCAAATATTACTCAAAGCCCACTGGCAGGACTTGCTGGAGGCAGCCTCTGTTTCTCTCTGCTCAAGCAGGCAGTTTTCCTCACTACTCACTTCCCAGCCTAACTATGTGCCCTGCCTTTGTCTTCCATCTGTTTTGCATGGACAGGCAGGCAAAGAGGGCCACTGAACTTAGCTGCCTTAAAAATAACCACCCAGGGGAATGTTTTCATTTTTAATCTGAATCATTTGATTCATCTGGTTCACCATGCTCCCCCCACCACAAAAGCTGCTTGAATGCAAATGGAGGGGATGGGACAAGAAGAACAACAAGCAATAGGGGTCAGACAAAGGGCTTAAGCTGCCCTTGCTGTGGAAAAACAACATCCACAGACTATGGCCAAAGCTATATCCCCCAATACAGCTGCTTCTCAGGCTGAGCGTAGCTGCTGATTGCACATTTATCACTCCCAAATTCATGCTGCAGTCATCTGCCTGCATGCCTGGGGAGAGCCCAGCTCAGGGAAACGCACTGTGGTAAGACGTGTTAGTGAAAAGGGAGGTGTCAGCATTAAGCCACCGGCAGGTTGTCAGTGTGGTGCTGGACACTGCAGATTTTGAGTTTCCACCCCCAAAGCAGGGCCTAAGCACTTCTCCAAGAGCTTTGTTGAGATATTTAAAGAAAAGCTCAAGAAGGAGCATTTTTGCGTTGTTGCCTGCCTCCTCTTTTCAGGCAGGAGGCAAGGTCAGAAACTTCGCCTGGGGAGCACAGAAACTCAGGGCTAAAAATGTGATCCTCCAAGCCATGAATGGGCACAGACTGGCCCCTGCCCCTATCACGTCCCTTCCCAGCCCCACACTAAGTCAAGGACAAAGCATCCTCAAAATATTTTCCCTACTGAAAGACAGGCAGCCCACACCACAGCCGTAGCTCTAACTGTCCCAGCCTCACTTGCTCTCCTGAATAACCAACAGAAGGAAACTTACACTATCCATAATCCGGCTGATGTAAACAGGGTAAACACAAGAGGTAAAAACATCCATACGCTGCATTTCTTCCCATCCATACCTGCTAGAAACAAAGAACAAAGTAAAAACAAAGGAAGAAGGACACAGGTACTGACCCCACTCTGTCCCCCTCTTTTGAAAGCAGGAAGAGCAGCCACACAGTAGGTGTCAAACCACCCCAAGATCAAACTCGTAATGGCCAGGCAGCAGGCGCTGCAAACCTTTCACACCGTCATTACTGGCATAAGGGGTTAAGCTGCTGCACCCAGGCAGCATCATCCACACTGTGCATAAAAACCAACGCACCAAGAGCCTGGGGTGAGGGGTCAGACACACCTGTAGAATTTGGGTGGTTTTCAAAATAATTTTCTTCAGCATTTTGTGCAAGGTCACACCGCTAGACCCGTGGTGGGGGTCCCTGATACTTCCCATAGGCAGGAGACAAGGGACCCTCCTTCCTGGGATCATTACCAATTCTACACACACTGCCTCAGCAAAGCCTGCAGCATGAGGGGAGAAGGATGCATGTGCTGCCTCCTCATCCCAACAAAGCACATGACCAGCTCCCATCCTGGCCACAGCAATCAGCTAAAAATAGCGTTCGGCAGCACCCAGGGTGGAGCCACGCTCGAGTGCCGATACCCAGAGCACTGTCAGGACAAGGCATTATCAACGGGATCAGCTCCTGGCACGTAGGTGCTGTGAAATCCTGTGTGGAGCATAACAATGCTGCATCAACCACCTCCCGAGGAAGCGTTTGTCTTCCAGGCAAGATCACGCTGGATGAGCATGTGAGATGCTGGGGCTGTCCCTGAAATGTGTGCGATTCAGAAACGCTGCTACGTTGCTGTGCTGCGGACAGAGTCTCCATTGTCTCCCTGTGAGTCCTTTGACAATGGATGAAATACTTCCTCATGCTCTGTCCTCCTCCAGAAATGGTACTCCAGGCACCACCACAGCCAGGAGACACAGACAGAGAGCGAACAATGCAGGGCTCCCTGCTCCAGCGCCTGCTTTGCTTTCACCAGGGCAGCAGCACCTGTGCCCCTGTGCTCTGCCTCCTCCTCCCTTCCACAGCCTGCTGCAGGGCAGACATTTTGGGGGTCTCCAAAGTCCCCACGGGACAGCGAGGCACCCCAGGGTACCACAGCAGCTTAGACATGATGGCCCTTCACTAGAGCCTGCTTGTATTTGTAGCTCAGGTATTGAAAGAGCTCAGGTCTTTAAAGCAATGACTCTTCCCTTTGCTCCTCACCCATGCTGCCTTCCTCCTCCTCTCAGCTCCCCTGGCCTCCCTACATCTCATCTGCAGCACAGGAGCCATGGTCTTTCTGGGCTACTGCCCTGCTCTCTCCTCCGTGAGGACCCACAGAAGAGAGTAAGCACCCTCACCGTGTCGCAGCCAGCCCCCAGCTCGCTGCCCCCACAAGACAGCCCTGGGCTGCAAAGGCAACACTGGCCAGACACTGCTCAGGGCCCCAGCCACCATCTCCCACCCTCTCCAACCCTGCCAAGGTGAGGGTCTCCAGACTTGCCCCTACAGGTCAGCTGTCCCCTCTTCCCTACGCATCACCTGTCAGGCGTACAAATCAACACCCTTGCAGTACCCAGAGCCACACCACACTTGCACAAAACCACGAGACCGTGATTTGGTGCCATCTGTACAGCTAGCCTTGAGTGAGGATGAATCGCAAACCTTAAAAGACAGAAAAGCAATCAGATAACATCTCTTTCCTAGCCTGGGAAGTGAGAGAATTGCAGACAGGGAGCATTAAATGATGCAAGTATTAAATACATAAATTTAAAAGGCCATCAGCTCCAGTGTGTATACAGATCTTTAGTATGATCACAGAATCACGGAATCACAGAACGGTTTGGGCTGGAAAAGACCTTAAAGATCATCCAGCCCCACCCCCCTGCCAATGGGCAGGGACACCTCCCACTAGCCCAGGTAGGGGCGGGCACCCCTCCCACTAGCCCAGGTTGCCCAAAGCCTCATCCAGCCTGGCCTTGAACCCCTCCAGGGATGGGGCATCCACAGCTTCTCTGGGCACCCTGGGCCACTGCCTCACCCCCCGCACAGGAAAACATTTCTTCCTAATGTCTAGTCTAAATCTCCCCTCTTTCAGCTTATACCCATTACCCCTTGTCCTATCACTCCACCCCCTAATAAAGTGTTTCCCCATCTCTCCTGTAGCCCCCTTTCAGCACTGGAAGCTGCTCTAAGGTCTCCCCGGAGCCTTCTCTTCCCCAGGCTGAACAACCCCAACTCTTTCAGCCTGTCCTCATAGGGGAGGTGCTCCAGCCCTCTGATTAATTTAATGGCTCTCCCCTGGACTCTCTCCAACAGGTCCAGGTCTTTTTTATGTTGGGAGCCCCACATCCGAACACAGCACTGCAGGTGGGGTCTCATGAAAGCAGAGCAGAGCAGGAGAACCACTTCATTCGACCTGCTGCTAATGCTTCTTTTGATGCCCCCAGGACATGGGTGGTTTCTGGGCTGCCAGCGCACACTGCCGGCTCATGTTCAGATGTAACAGATCAGAAGAAATTATCGATGAGGTTGGACCAGATTTCTCCACCCATCTCATCTCCATTCCTCTCCTCCTGCACAACAGACACAAAGCGTTTCACGGCTCTCTTCCCTGCACAGTCCCTGCTGCAGCGGCTGTGGCTGTTCTGTAAAGTGCTGCCCTTGCCTTTTCCTCCTGCAGCCCATCAATACACAGCAGCATCCCCTAGCTGGTGGTGGCCGTTGCTCTGATACCAGTACTGGCAATGCCAAGGACCACTTCCACACAGAAGCTACCTCACCTGTGGCAGGGCCACGTCCCTGCCGGACGCTGGCAGCACGGTCCCCAAATGCTGGCCTGGAGCCATAGCTGTAGCTGAGTTTGCCGCTCCCATTTTGGCTGAAGGGGAGCAGGTAGGTAATGTCACCTCCTATTACAGCCCATGTTTCCAAGGTAATTGCTGCTTAACACAGTTGCTCGACTCTCCTCTTTTCTACAGTGGCAGATGGTCTAACCCAAGGCAATAGGACTCTTTCAGGTCAGGGGATGGCAGATCTTGTTATTTACCCTTCACCCTCAGAAAAATACAAAAGATTCATTTATGCAATAAAAGCAAACACGAGCAATAACACTTGTCTTCATTAACAGGTTGCCACAGCTCCTCTGCCTTCCAGCATGCCTCCTAGCAGAGAAACTGCAGAGCCTTCGCAAGCTATTTCAGCATTGTCTGTCATGCAGAGAGGGAGGCGGCACAACACTCTTCCCCCAGACACAGAGCACAGGGATGGGGATTCGACGCCCAGATGAGGTAGGGAAAACAGGAAAATGTTGTCCAGATAACCATTACTCTGTGACGAGCTCTGTAATGGAGTGGGGGCAGGACTGGCACCCACCTTACCAAAGTCAGTGCGACATGGCTATGGATTCACCCCCCTGGAAAACAGCCCTGTGTTTAATCTTCACTCTACCATGCAGACCCCCCTTCTACCAACCACTAACAGAAAATCATGTCCAAAATCATTGCATATTAAATAAGCGACATGCACAGAGCGCAGGGTCCCAACGGGAAGCCAGGTCTGTCGTTCAAAGAAACATGGTCATTTCAGCTGGTTGAAAGAAACACCCAGAGAACATCCCCTTCCCCCCAGCACACCTCTCATCACAGCTGCTTGGGTTCACACTGACGGGTGCGGAGCTCTGTGCAATCCTGCCTCTTGCAGCAAGCACCAAGAACTGACTGGGAAAGGATGTTGCCGCTAAGCACCCTCCTCTGACAGGCTCCGTGCTGAGGCACGGGTGCAGGACAGCATGAGCAAGTACCACCTGGCACACCCTTGGAAGGAGAGCAGGGCTGCAATGGCCGGACCAGTGGTGTTGCTGGCCCCTGACAGCCCATGCAGTAGGAGCGAGCCATCTGCATCTCACGGATGAAATATCAAAAGCAGGAAAGAAAGGTCCCTTTCCTCCACGTCCCCAAATGGCAACACTGTTCAATGCTGTCCATTGGTACATCCTACATACGCTTGAAGACGTTTGAACAGCCCCATACAGGCAGAGGATGGTTTAAAACCAGAATTCTGATTCCTGGATTTATTAAATCCTGGGCATTTCTCATTTACTCCCTGCTGTGTTATTTGGGTACCAGGAACAAAATTATAGGCAACGTCACTTCCCTCCAAAGGAGAAACCCCAACATGGGCCAACCCTGCCTAGCTTTGCCCTGGTGTTCAGCAGATCTTCTCAGCAGTTGCCTTTGGGGTAACCTGTCCCCTTCAGGGATGGCCCTGATGTTTGTGTCTCCAACCTGGGAAGCCCCTGTGCATCCTACAACCAGCACCTTTATCAGCAGCCAGGAACAAGAGAATGAGGAACCCAAATGACAGCCTCCCCTGCAGCATGCACCACAGCAGCTGAGCCAAAATAAAATGCCAAGAGCAATAGGAAGAATAACTTTAATTCTCCGTGGGAAATATAGAAACTGTTTATTTGACAGTCAGGTGCTCCACAGGGATGACACAAAGCCAGCCTTCTCCTCCACAGCTCTGTTCTACATTGCTGCCCTGACCAGTGACACCAAATCTGAGCAGCCAACTCCAGCTGGTGACAGCAGCCATCTCTGCTAGACTGTGTTTTCCCAAATAAACACACCGCGTCCCGAAGGCAGTTGGTAACTGCACATACCCCTTTGTCTTCTATTTCTAAGGCTTGCATGGGAAGGCTTTTGGTGACAAAAAGCCCTCCTGGTGCAACAGATTCACAAAGTTAATACAAACGTGCTTTCAGCTTTGCAGCTGACCCCATCCAGAGCCAGCCCACCTTCCCAAAGGCTTTCATGTCCCTCTTGACTCATGGTCTCACACCAGTGTTGTGAAAGCCCCACTGAGGTGCACTCCTGCTGCCAGCTATGGTGGGTCAAGGTGCAGAGCCAGAAAGGCTTTAACATTAGCACTGCCACAGGGTGTGTCTTGAGAATTTTCTGTCAATGAAGGCTTATGCCATTACCTCCATTCCCATTTTTCTCTCTAAGTCTGCTCAGATGATCAGCCGTTTGCTCTGCTTTCATTATCATTGTCCCGCTACACCTCCTCAACCAATTAAGCTCCCTTTCCTCTAATTTACGCACTTCAGTTACAGCAGACAGCTCACCAAACACATACTGCTGCTTGCTCAAGGTTCATTTAACGTAAGCATCTTAATTTCATCTGCCAAGCAAAGTTACAGGCTCTTCCTGAAGTTGGTTTTGCCAGAGGAACGTAAGGAAGGACAAAATTACTACATTAGCAGTCATACATCTTTTTTAAGACTAGAGCACGCAGACACATTTCAAGGGCCCCTACACAAGCTGTGTAATAAGCCAGAGCAACACTCCTGCATTTCACAGCGCTAGGCCATCGAGTCATTTCAGAGAATAGCTACAGAGCCAGAAGCACTGGGAGAAGGAGGATGCTGCTCAAATCATTCGGCAAGTCATAAAGAATTGCTTTACAACAATCAAAGGGGAACAAACACAATTTGTCTTTCGAGGGGAGCCTGCTATAGCTCTCTTTTGCTTTTAAAAGCAAAAATAACCAGTCACCCGATACCTAATCACTGTAACTGAGCGGATGCAACCCAGTACATTACATAACCTGCCATCCACAAGCCACAAATGCCAACAGAACAAAGCAGAGTGGTTTCAGGTTTATCTCAAGGTTCCTGGCCTGAGCACACAATGAGACAAGGCATGCCAGAGACTTGCAAATACATAAATAAACAGTAGGGTGACAGGAAAAGAACTCCTCCCCTCCATCAGCAGGCTATGACACTCCGCTTGCTCCATGTACCCATCTACCATCTCAAGGGTGTGCAGTGCCCAAATGCCATTTTCATTTATTTATATGAGAGGAATGGGAAAAGGTAAAGACATCTCCGGGTTCTGAGCGGGGGAAGCAGGAGATGCTTCAGTAATCCTCCAACAATGTTGAGAGGCAATGCTTTCACCCGGAGAAACATCCACACATATTTCTTGTCTGATTTCACATGCTGCAAATCCTTTCAGTATTCTAATGAAATGCTCTGGCCAACACAAACCTAACGGAGGTGGGCAAAATGCACCAAAGGAATGAAACCTTCTAGTCATCAAAAAACGGGGGCAGAAAGGGCTGTACTGGCATCTGCTTGCTCACTCTGTCTCCCTCTTAGACTCCTCCAAGATTCTCTGAGGAGCTGTCAACTGTGATTGCGTAAAGTTAATTTGTTATCAATTCTGCAAACATATATATATTTTTTCAGCCTTTCTTTGGTAAGAAGACCATGTGACTGGCAACATATCCTTCCCAGAGACACTCCTGCAGCAGCACTGGGTCCCAAGGACCCCTCTGCACCTTACTGTCCTTCAAAGAGTGTCCTTGGTGTGCTGCTTCCTGCTGCCACACAACTTTCACCCTCCATCACACGTGAGTACTTACAGGCCATTTAGGAACCACTGCTGAGCTGCTCTGTTACAGCCAGAGACGTCGACTGTAAACTCTTCTGGGCCGAGTCTGCTTTTGTTGCATTTGGCGTTGTACAAACCAGGTGCGTCCTGCTTCAAAACCAGGCTCCTGGATGTTACGAAAGAAAAAAAAAATACAGTTGGCCACCTTAGGACTAAAGGGGTGTTCTGCAGGCTTTGACAGCGCTGTGCTCTGACCCACGCACCCACGTCGGCCCTACACTGACTTCCCTGAGGTCCCACTTGTTCCGTGAGTAGGGCTTGGGCAGTCATAGACCCCAGCCTCCACCAGGCAAAGGAGGGAGAGGCAGAAGGTAAGCACCCAGTTCAGAAAGAAAGAGCTGGGTCAGCAGGCGGTGAAAACAGCCAGGAGCAGCCAAGGATCAGACTGCCCACATCCCAGGGCAGGCGCCTTCCTGCCTCTCCAAGAGCAGAGATGCTCAAGGCTGGGGCCACTTTAGCCAGACCTCTCCCAAGATGCACGGGAAGTCTCTAGTAGAGAGTCTCAACACAGACCCAATGCCACAGGCCCACACCATCACCACAAGGGCATATTTTCCCCTTGCATTCTTAGCCAATCCTTTGGTCTGTGAGAATGGCACTTACCCCAAAGTTCCAGCCAAACCCTGAAGTGGAGAGCTGCTAGAAAATGAGGAAGGCTATTGATTTCCTCATAAAACAAAACACACAAAAGCTCTCCCTGCTTCAGCTATGCTGTGATGAAAGAGTCTCTGAAACCATCCCCTCGCTCTGCATTGAATACACAGATGCAGGCTAATGTTGTGGCAAAGCCCAGAAAGTCAGGCTGTCTGGTGACGATCCTCCACCTTAACCACCCCAACCTACAGACCGCTGCCTGAACCAGCAACAAGCAGAACAGGTGTTTCTCCTCCCACAAGATACAGTGATCTTGAGTTTGACAGAGGTCTTCAGAAGTGTTCTGTTTGCTCCTCAGTTCCAAAAAACACAAATGCCTTCGAGCACTTCCAATGTGTAGGAGCAAGCAAAGCCAAGACACACATTACAACAGAAGAGGGTAGGAAGTCTGCCCGGAAGGTTTGTCCCATTGCTGGAATACAATGTAAGTGTTGGGAGTGGCAAAGAACATGTAATAGGGAGGTGAAACCTGGCAAAGAAAGAGACAAATATGCCGTGCGGCAAAACCTGGCGAAAAAAGCGACAGCTATGCCATGTGGAGGTACAGCTTTGAAAGTGAGGAAAGTCAGACTAAGCCTGGCACTTGCAGAATAGACTTTGCAGAGCAGTTATTCCTGATTATATTGTCTCCTTCTCCTGTAGTTTATGGATTAGAGTGTGTGCCCTGGAAGGCCACAACAGTTCCAAGTTTCCCTTTCTTTGCTACTCTGCCATTGTTTTCTTCCCCAACAAACACAAAACATACCCTCAAGCAACAGAGCTTCCCACGGGGCTTTTCCCACCTGTTCTCCTTGTCTTTCACCCCTCTTGTTCCTTCTACCCCTCTTTTACCCACTGTTTGGAAGCACAAGCTCCTTTCTTCACTGTACTTTGCACCTCTACACTTTCGAAGAGGTGTGCATCGTCCCCAGAGCAGCATCTCCTTTGGTTACAGAAGTGGGCACCAGCAGCGGAAGTATAAACACCAAGCAGTCTGATCTTGTCAGCGATGAGAAAAACACCCGAGGCCTGCAACTTTTTAGGGAGTGTCGAATAGCACACCGAGCTTCCTCAGAATTGTCTCCCCTCACCAATCTCTTCAGCCACAGACCTTGTATCTCCTCTAGTAGTCACAAGGCAAACAGAGGTCGTCTCCCCCTCATACGAGCCACCAAAGCCCAGAGGAAGCAGCAACGAGATGATGGGCCAGAGGATGAGCTACAAGCTACATGCAGTACCTATGGCTTGGTTCTTGTCACTATTCTAAGGTGGCTCTCTCTGACACGGAGATTGTCAACGGTATGAACTACCACGCCAGTCCTTTGGCTCCATTTAGACCTGTGGAAATCATTTGCAGACAAATAGAAGGTAAGCAATCATACTTTGGCATTTCTGTGGTGTCCATCACTGCTTTGCCAGCATTCCTTATTTGTAGGAATTAGTTATGTTTATTTACCAGTCTCCCAGGCTGCTACAACCATAAATTGCTGTTTGCAGGGTGCTCAGGTGACCTACAGGAGGAAGGTGCCACCACATTGTTTCACTTCATGCAAACCTGTTGCAAACACAAGGGACTGAGCAGAGCAGGGAACAGCCTCCACCTGTTGAACAGTGGCCAAGCCTGTGACCAGCCTGTCCATCATGTCCAGAGGCCTTAAAACTTCCGCTGCATTTTGAAATATTATCAGAGACAGACTTTCATGTAGCAAAGGAGACCACATTAAACCACCTCTAAGAACATTCATCTGGGCCAAGACCACCTTGGGGAGGCTCTCCCTGCCAAAGCTGTGGCCACCTCCGGTGGCTCAGCCAGGCAAAGTCCACTCTTGCAGGACCGTGGTGCCAAAACCGACAGGCCACCAGCTCTTGTGGGAAATGGGATGACTGCCACCACTGCTAATCCCAGCCACTTCTCACGGAGTGCAGGAAATAAGACAGGGATGGCAGAAGTTTCCTCCCCTTCTACCTGGATCTGCCCCAGCTCAGGAAATTGAGAGGACGCTGGCACACCCCCCACCATTATAGCAGACTGGCCCAACACCCCGCCAGGCTTTTCATCCCTGCAGGAGAGACAGCTGGGACCTCTCCTCGTGGCACCAGGGAGCACCTCAGTCACCCCAGCAAAGAGCACTCCTGTGAACAGACGTGTCCCCATGTTGCACGGGGGAGCACAGCTCAACAGCTCTTTGGTGCTGCAGACAAGAGGCTTTTCTGCGGGCGGGGAGCAGGGTTCTCTCCTGTCCTGCACACAGGAAATGAGCGCTGCACACCTGCCAAAGGCAAACACCTCTGGCCTGAGCAAACAGCACTTCTACAGAAAGCCTGCTGCTCTATCAGACACCTCTCCCCTGCAGGCATGACCGTCCAGAGGCAACCTCAGCATTAAATCTTGCATTAAACCCCATGCAAGGTAATCTATACCTGTTCTTACAGTTCTTTTCATGGCTTTTGAGGCTTCATCAGTCTGCTTTTTCGTGTTCAAGAAACGTGTCGATGTGGTGCTTCGGGACATGGGTTAGTGGGTTGGGTGGGGTTGGGTTGACGGTTGGACTTGATGATCCTTGACGTCTTTTCCAACCTTAGTGGTTCTATGATTCTGTGATTCTTTTCCTCTCCTCCCGCCTCCCACTCACTCCACCCTTCTCTCCCCATCCGTTCCCAATGTGCTTCCCTTTCACCCCTCTCAACCCGCCTCCATCCCTGTACCTCAGGTGACTGCATCTGCAACCTGCCGGCACCCACGGCGAGGGAGCCGGGCAACTGGAGGCCTTGCCAAGTCTCCTTGAGCCAGGACAAAAATATCATTATTCCCATTCAGCTTGGACCGCAGGATCAGGACCTTGAAATGCCTCTGTTGGGCCAAACCGCAACCTTGCAATCTCAAGCTGTCAGGAAATGACTGGGGGAGGAGAGGAAAACTGTGGACGTGCCATTTCTTCCAAGAAGAAAAAACAATTGAAAGCATTGGTATTCAGATAAGCGTACATCCCTGCTCTGCATCCAAAAAATAAACACTACAGCACAAAGAGTCTTGAAAGGGGAAATGAGACCACTGCACTGACTTCCACAACCCAGGATCAGCACATGCAGACAGCATGGCATGAAGAACAGCACAAGAAAAGAATTTTAACAGTACAACAGTGAAAACAGGAGCCAGTTGGTTGTTCTGCTCAAGTGCAGAAAGCCAGGAAGAACCAAGTCTCCTTCTTCTAGGCGATTTTAACCCTCTGAGCAAGACCCAACAGGCAGTCTGTGTGCTGAACACACCTTCCACACACTCCCCTCCTCCCATAGCCAGCTGCTGTTCATCATTAACCACACACATGTGCGTCCTTATGGCACACGGACAGCACAAACAGTGACCAGACAAACCTGGAGGTCACTTATCTAAGAGGATTTGTGTAAAAAAAAGAAAAAAAAAATCAAAACCCCAGAAGCTCAGAATGCCTCCAACTTTTACAGCCCGAGGGCTCCAAACCCAAGGTCTGTCCCAAGCAGGCTGCTGTAAGGAGAAGCTTCCTTCCCTGCTCTCCCAGGGACCCCAGCCCAGCCGAACACCCTTCCCCACCACCGCCTCCCCTCCCAGGGCTGCAGCGGGACACGGCCCGTGTGCCAGCACCCCGAGGGGCGGGGGGAAGGCAGGATCTGTCCCCCCACGGCCTCACCGCGGCCGAGCTTCTCCACAGACCCTGCGCCCAGAGGCCCCGGGGCCACGCTGCCGGCCCTCCCTCACCCCTGACAGGATGCCGCGGAAGGGCTCCTGGGCGAGAGGCCGGAATCACCACCTAGGAGAGGAGATCTC
>NW_010118504.1:45896-47026 GCF_000699245.1 Pterocles gutturalis | reverse complement strand
GGAAACCATCCAAGGTGTCTGAGTTAGGAAAATCCTTCCAAGTGTTAGTGTCTCAGCAACCTCCATTCATATCTTGAGAAATGTCAAAAATCAGGAAATATTACTTTGGGTTGTACGCTTCTGTCCTGGCCTATCAAACATGCAGAGTAGTAACAGCAAATTACTGGAAACTGCACTTTGAACTTAGCCACTGGCAAAGATCCCAGTCAAACAGAAATGTAAAAGTTCCCTTCCTCCATGGGGCCTCTTGTATGGGGGTGTCCCCATAGACGTTCAATAGCTGGTTGCAACAGGTTGGAATGAGGCCCTGAGCCAGAAAAACAAGCCCTGACCAGTATTATTTCCTACTGCCTATGTTGTTTATTAAAAAGATATCTTGGCACATCACTCTCAGCTTTGTTGGGCTGTATTAGAGGTTCGAGGCCCATCGAGGAAAAACTGGCACCATTTTCACAAACTGTTTACTCCTCCTTTTCTTCCAGGATTCTGCCTCATGCTTCCCTATATGCATGACTATAGGTGTAACATAAAGATACATTTCAAGAAGAATTAGAAACAGTCAGAGTGGCTGCTAAGCAAAGACTCTCGATTTCCTGTGAATAGAAAAGTAATCAGCCTCTAAACTCTATCAATATTTCTAGTACAGGCAGATGAAACACCACTTTTCTGCACAACAGACTTCTACAACACTGTATGAAAAAAATCCTGCAACAAAGTGTTCAGGCATAGTAACTTAATATTATTAACAACCCAGAGTGCCCCGTGAGTGCAGAAAAGCATTGTAGCTTTCCCCCTTCCGGAGGTGAAATGATCAAAAGATTGGCCTCTCTACAGTCTGTTATATTTCTGTCTAAGAAAACCCAATTTGCACAAGCAAATAAACTAGCTCATTATAAAACTAAGGGGTCAACCTGAGTCAGATAAACTCAAGAGTCAGACAGCTGAAGAAACAAACTTTTATTTAAGCCACAGCACAGGTGATCCTAGAGGAAATGGTAAATCCCCATAGATCCACAGCTTCCACATTGGGCAACAGAGAGCCTGAGGAACAGAGATGTGGGGAGAGAGTATTTTGCAATTTTCCAGAGGCACACAGCTCACCACATATTTAATCAGAAACAACAGATCCC
>NW_010118504.1:42939-45865 GCF_000699245.1 Pterocles gutturalis | reverse complement strand
GTGGGGGGGGGGGGGGGGGGGGAAGCAAAGAAAAAAAAAATCAAACATTGTAGTCATAATGCAGCAAGTCAGATGTTATTTCATACCTCACCATGTTTCTTGGCCCTACAAATCATAATGTGTAATCAGTTTCTTGCCTTTTTTCTTGAGACCAGGATTTTTTCTTCTTCCCTCCCCTCCAGGAAAAGACAAACAGATCAACCCTGCTCTGCTTTTGGAGATTCAAAACAAAAACAAACAAACAAAAGTGGGGAGTCAGGGAGAAAAGAGGGGAGGGGAAAGAGAAAGAGGGGGGGGGGGGAAAATGTGAGGGGAAGAGAAAAGGAAAGGACCATAGGAAGGATCACAGCATTTGTCAGGTGCTCAGTTTGGCCATTTACATATCTGCCTACCTGGGTCTCACACCCCACACACTCCGCCCACCCCCCCCAGCTGACAGCAACTTCTGCCCTAAGTATATCTACACATAATCCTCCCCATGATCATCCTGAAGTTACACCTAATCACTCCTCCTACACATACCAGCCTAGTAAGCAATGTACCAGTCAGGTCTATAGCTGCTGAGCACAGGTTCCATATTTCCCTTACCAATGAAAGGCAAAAAACCCGACTACATCAGGCCTACTGAGGAGGGATGATTTTAAAAAAAAAAGTCTATCTTACTGTAAAAAAAATATTTTCAAGATGCTGTCTAAGTTTATACATAACCTTCCTGGTGGGCAATCGATAATGCTTTGTCCAGGTTTTTGTAAGATTGGCATGCATATCATTTTTGAAAAGAAACAAGCTGGTCTAAGAAAATAATCCACTGAACCTCACAGGTGTTTCTATAGAGCTTCCAGATCAATTAATCCGGTTTCAAGTGAGCCTTGCAAAGGCACATATCCAGACCTCATGAAAACAGAGTGTTTATGAAAACTTCAGCCTGTTATTGCATGTCATAAGGACAGTGCCATTTATGCTGTACTCAGCCTCTCTTTTCTTCTAAGTGGAGTTACAATGCAGATTGCTACAAGAGAGATTTACCCCATTGCACTGTCTTCTATGCAAACCTAATAGTCATTGTCTAACATAAATTTGCCCCAGCTTCCATGGGAGAAAGTACTTTACTATGCATTAACATTTTGGTCTAAAAATAAATCTGTTTCTTCTGCCCTTGCAAACTCACCACACAGAAAAAAGGTAACACTTGAACAACCACAGATGTTTCTGTAGAAAAAACATTAGATCCCTAGTCTATGACACCAAATGTTATTTCATGACACTGGCTCAAACAAAACAATGTAAAGTATCAAAATAAGGCTAAATATTTTGTAATGCCTGTACAGTAGAGGAGAGAAAAGTTTAAACATTTCATACATAAATAAATAAATGGTTTGAGGCATTTACTGGTTGTCTTGAAGGCAACAAACATGTCACAGCTGGCAGTAACACGCCTGGTCTCAGGTGTTAACCATGCTAGTGCCCTGCTTCCCAGAGTCTTCTGCATGCATTGGCTTCAAGTACAACAAGGAACTACGATATGGAGCATGCTTTTGTACCTGTGTACAATACAAAAACTTTGATACAATATGTGATCATGGCATCTAATAGGCTTTTAATTTCACTGAGTGCTGTAAAGTTGGCTAATAATTTTCACATTGCATACATACCAGAAAATTTTCTTTCATGCTGTATTAACAAGGAGGACTCTAAGCAGTTAACGCTAGTTTAGGGTTTGCTTGTTTTTAAACTATACTACTAGTTTGCACTAAATGATGTGGGTTTATTGACAATAAACCTATAAAGTGAGAACTAAAAACTGAGCTATTCCTACAGTTCTGAATTATGAATTCTTACAGTCCTTATCTTACGAATCAGACTTGGAGCTGCAGGTGAGCAGGTTAAGTAGAAAGAGTAAATAGGAATTCAGTGAAGTGCTGTTTTACTAAAATGTCACCGACCTTCTGCACTGCTTGGACTTCATGGATCACAGGGAGTAATACTAGATGTCAACACAAATTCCAATGGTTAGCTCATTGCAACACACAGTAGTTGAGAAGTTACAGCTGACACACAGAAAATCCACTGAAATCAGGAGCATGACTTGTTCTGGAGGATGAAAGAAGAAACAAATTACCAGGAAAAAAAGAAAAAAGGAGTTGGGCCACTATCAGAAACTGTACTATTAAACATTTTTCATTAATAATAATATTAGGGAATAGACTTGTTGATTTCATCATGGAGAATGTACTATGTGGAGCATGCTAACAAGTTAACTGGTTTGGGGGTTTTATTTCCTCACTTTTCCCCCCTTTAAAAAAAAAAAAACCTCAATCTGAGATTAAAAGGACAGAGTGGAGTGGGTAACCAATATTAAATCAAGGACTTGATAGAAGGTGCTCTGTTATGATCTTCTTGTTATATTCTCCACCCTGCCCAGCTCAGACTTGGGAGAACTCATTTGTTAATGCCACCTTAGCTTTCCTCCTTTTTATTTATAGGGCTGGTTATTCTTCTGTTGTATTTTAGAAGATTTACAAGACTAAGATTTCCTCGCCCACCACAACATTTCATTTCCTACCATCAAAACTAGGTCTGACTCCATGTAAAAACATGTGTATTGCCTCCATATTTTTTCTATTTTTCTTTTAGTTGTTTAAGCACAATGCATATATCTCACTTGTCCTCTAATTTCCTGAATACGATATATTTTTCCTCATGAAAGTCACATGGCAACGCAGGTCTATTCTACAGCTACAGCAGCATTGCTCTATCCTGCCGGAGGAATCAAGTTACCAGGAATGTCAATGCACTTCTAAAAGGAGGAGTGGGTTAGTGGAGAAAGACAAATATGTTTAGTAGAATTTTTCCAGAGAACACATGCTGCCCTGAGACAAACACTTTAGTATGCAGCTGATTCTGTTTATTTAAACAATGGGGGAAA
>NW_010118504.1:21637-42908 GCF_000699245.1 Pterocles gutturalis | reverse complement strand
GGGGGGGGGGGAGGTGGAGGGGGTCATCTGAAGATTTCCATTCCTTGAACACAGGAATGGAATACATAGCACAGGAATACATTGTATAGCACTAGAGTTGACTGAGAATCTCCCCAAAGCAAACATGGAAGATCCATACTAAATGCTAGGAAACTGTACATGGAATATGCCACATGAGACTGTTGCCTTCCCAATTATGCCACTTTTCATGCAAGGTCAAGAGATCAAATTTTGTTCTTAGTTGCACTGGTAAGTAGATAATGAGCACTGTAACACCACTGAGCTTTCCTGGGCTAATGTCAGATCTATAAAGGGGAACAGGAGAGACTGATTCCCTTTCAGAAGGAAACATTCTCTTCTCCAGCAGCTGAGCAGGCTGTGTGTGCTCTGAAGTACACCAAAAGGAATGGAACAAGAATATAGTCAAAAGGAATGGAACAAGAATATAGTCAAAAGGAAAAATAACTGAGGTGTGGGTGGGGGTTGTAAAGAACCTATAAAAAAATCACAGCTGATACTCTTTCTCCCATACACTAATACCTTGAGGAGTTCAAAGGTTTTCCATGCCTATGGCATTTGGCAATTATAATCGCACAGTAAAATACCTAAGGTTAATGAGTAACCTCTAAAGGAAGTTACTTCACATAATGACAGCAATTTCTCTGAACTAAATGTTAATAATCAGGCCTGTAATACGGTGAGAAGGAAATAGTGGGCAATTGGCAAATGGAACTCTGTTACCTAGTAACAAGTCCTTGAAGTATGAGCCTAAAAAATTTGAGCAAGCAAAACATTTCCAGGCAGGCAGAGCAGCTTGACAAACAGAAAACATTTGGTAAAACCAGCAACTACTGTCCATGACATGGAAAGTGGAAGCAGGTGTGGCAAATTATTTTGTTAACAGGCAGCCTGAGATAGAATTAGCTAATAGCAAAGTAAAGGAAACACTGTCACGTAATCAGCAGCAAGAGCAGGGCAACAAAGTTCACATCACCCTGGGCAAGCCATGGAGCAGCAGCACAGTGTTTCAACAGCACTGAAGATAAATGGGAATCCTGTCCCTCACACTTACATTATTCATACTTAGCTCTCCTGCTCTCGTGCCCTTTTCCTGCCCACCAAGCTCTAAGCAGAGAGCCCTGCTGCAAATTTAGGCACGGTATGTGCAAGGTGTGTGCAGTGCCCCAGTGGATTAGTAATGCTGCTGAGTCAGCGAAAATGCCCCTAGCTACCGGGTTACAGAAACTGTCGCAGAAGGGGTTTCAACACCTTTATTATAAATGGGATAATCTGTGCTCTGATCCTAGCTGGGGTTATTGTAGTTTGCAATGAGGAAGAGCATCAGGATGATTGTCACACTCAAATGCACAAAACAGGATTTCCCAATGTTCCTTTATGGCAACAAACGTACTGTCAGATTTGTCTTACAAATCCGTCTCCTTTCAGTCACAGTTAAGGAAACCACGTATCCTCCTCACTCTCTATTTCATAAAATCCTTTTGACAGGTACAGGAACTGCACAGGAAAAAAATTAAACTTTGTCAACCTCTGTCATGCATTTTTTTGTGATAAGCAAATTACCGTAAAGCTGGACAAACCAGCTCTTCACAGAACATGAGCAAATCCCATGTAAGCCACAACTGAAAACATTTACTAGAGCAGCCTTACCCTCCCAAACCCAGCCCTTCCCCTGTTTTTTGCTGATACGCTCAAAAGCACGTGCAGAACCACTCAAAGGCTTGGATTTGTGCATTCACTTATGACTCTACATTCAAGCAACAAACAAAATAGTGAAAGATGCCACATTCAGTCCTACCTCATAACACACAGAATATTTATTTCCAGAAGAAACAAGTTTTAACAGTACTTACTAAAAAGAAACCATGTATCTATGCCATAGTCTCATTTTCAGCCTCTAGGTCCTACACTGATGGTTTTTTCGTAACATTTCCTGGGAAGAAAAGCCTGGCTGGAGTTACTGGCCAGAGTGATACACCTTTATGTAACTCTTGCTGCCAGTGGTAATTTCTAGAAAAAAAACTGTGTGATAATACTGCCAAAGTCCCCGCACAGAAGCAAACATCAGACATTTTGTTTTGTAAGAGGAAAAAAAGTATATACGTATTCCCGACTGAAATAGTTCGTTGATTTACAACTAATGAGCGCGGCCAGTTTGTTTGCTTGCTTCTTTTAGTAAAATCTAATCAAAACTGGCCT
Organism: Pterocles gutturalis; assembly: GCF_000699245.1. Lineage (NCBI taxonomy): Eukaryota > Metazoa > Chordata > Aves > Pterocliformes > Pteroclidae > Pterocles > Pterocles gutturalis. Next base: position 40,691 of record NW_010118504.1, on the reverse strand, counting down.
CACATTTTCTTACTGAAAGAAAATCCTGTTCCTGATTTTCTCCTTGAAAACAAACAAGGAAATCGGGTTTTAAGATGTGTTGTTAACGCAAAGGTAAATTTGATTTTTTTAAATTCACAAAGGGCAGGAAATTCACAGCTGGGCTTAGTTCTAACTTCTGAGCAAAATCAGCAATTTCATTTCACGATCACAACTCTGGACAATGTAACACACTGTTCAGTGCTTTTATATTTGCATAAATTCAGATCCAAGATAATCCCTGCAGGAGATGGCTCCAAGAAAAGAAGCCACAGTGAAGCCAACCCATTAATTGGGGAAAGACAGGACCACTCTTGCTTTGGTGACACAACATAGGCCACAGCACCCCTGGCTCCCCCGGTTTTCACTTCTTTCAATAGAAGTCCTTGCAAAAGAAAGTCTTACTTAACTTGAAGACAGATCATCTCCCCACAGCCTGAAGTTAGCAATAAGGCAGAGCTAAATATCTAAATAAACCTGAGACTGAAAACTTGGGATCAATATGAATTCCAAGTCCCTCTGTAAGAACATTTCTGAGGAGGAAGTGGTTGGTTAGCTTTCAAGTGCTATGCTTACCATGCATGTCCCTCATCAAACTGGTCTGTTTCCATTAGCTTGAAATATTTAATTACACTGTCTCCTCTTCATTATATTTGAAATCAGAAGAGAGATAGATTGGTGACCAAAGAAAAACACCCTCAGTAAAAGTCACATAAAAGCCTCTTTAAACCATCAGGTCTTGTAGACATAAGGAGAAAAGAAGGAAGATCAAATTTAGCAGAACTCTATACTCCAACTAGTTTCCACTATCAGAAAGAAGATCTATTTCCTCATTTAGGCACAAACACATATCCTAAATGATGAAGATACAGGCACAGCTACACAGATTTCTAAAAAACATGGGTCAAGTCTCCTAATAGTGCAACAATGTTGTTTCTAACACCTGAGCAGGTTCTCTTGGTTATTTTATCCTATGTCAACAAGCCATATCACACATATGAGCAGGATGTTATTTGGTGAACTAGTGACTATTTGGCCACCAGTGACCAAAAGCACACAGGTAAAGCATCAGCTATAAAGCCAGAGAATTATACATACAGAAATAATTACAGATTTGGCATTTGCCATTGTTTGTTTGTGTACAGTCAAGTACCCACCTTCAGCCCTCTAAAGCACGCAAAACCAGCAGCAATCAGAGCCACAAAGCACATTCTAACATGTTGTGATAGAAGCCAATGTTCAGCATTGCACATTTTGGATATTTGCCTTCAAGAAAGGCAAGGGAATGGGCGAGAATAAGGCGGGCCTCATATGGGCCATGAGCAAGCAGTGTACTTCATGTGCCAGGGCTCCACTGAGGCAACTGGCAGCAGGGCTAGATTGGCACAGGGGCAACAGGGCAATCAGAGTCTGTGCCCGTGAAAGGCGACAAGACAGCAGGAGCTACTTAAGCCAACGCCACTAGGCCATCCTGGGACACGGCCGCATACGCAGCTTTGCTCCTTTCCATAATGGACAGAGCAACGAAGCTCCTGCGGAGCTGCTGGCAACTCCACCTGCGAGCCATTACTGGAACGCAGGCTCTGAGGTGCACGGTTTGTAGCCTGAGGCATCTGGCAACATCTCGGCTTTGGCAGGCAGCTTGCAAGGCCAGGAAAGCTGGCTGCCCCTCACCTAGAGTCTCACCCAGGGCAGGCTGAAGTAGCTGGGGGGCCCTGGCTGCAGATAGTCTTTCTTTTTTCACAGTTGAATTCACAAGATGCATAGCCATTCAGAAAAGGAAAATTAGGTCATTCATTTTTATTTATTTTTTTTAACAATAACCAAAGGCTGCCACTAAAAACATTTCCTCCCTCTAGCATGTGCCCTTAGAAGACTTCACCCTCAAGGCTGACGATAAAGATGTTTTGAACAAACTGGACACTGGACTCATCATCTATGCCTTGGCCTGATCTTGCCTTCGCATATACCGCTTCTACAGTAGAACTCTATCAATAGCTGATCTCAAGTGACTCATTATACACTTGCGCTAGGGAGATCAGAAGGAAGCCTGGATACTTATAATCCATAGTTAAAACTGCAAGAGTATAAAGACAAGTTATCTGACAAAATAAAGTTAAATAAATACAGGTGCCTTGTGGTTGCTACTTGCTGATCTGGCAACAGTTGTTAGTCATTTCATCAGAAGGCCCATCTGCAAGGATCTAAGAGTCAAAAGCTTTGATTGTTTGCCCTTTATGTTGTCTGGCTCCTCTTCACTCATTCCCAAAAGCCAGTGAAGGCTCAGAGTAGTAACAGAAACCTATCCAAGCCATGCTGTTTTGCAGATGTTTAAAAGATAAATGCACAAACTGTGAAGGAGCTCACACAATACATGGCAAACGTTTTGATTAACTGTCCTAATTGGTAGTCATAGACTCTAGGCTCTCCTAGCGTGTGTTTTGGCTTTTAAGAAAGGAAGCTTGTAATGGGGTTTTCTGCAAGTGTCTGTCATTCCAAGATAGTTTAGAGCCAGGCTCAGCCCACCACTCTGCAGTGGGAGAAGGCTGCACCATAGTGAAACTGATGCGGTTGTGCTGCAAGGAGATGCAGGAATCAGATCCCTTTCAGGGAGGCAGCGTGAGGACCCTGAGAAGCCGCATCCACCACTGGGCTCAAGTCAGCTTCTGGGGAGCAGCTCCACAGTCACTCCACAACTTCAAAGGAATTCCTCCTCCTTGCTTCAGTCTGCTCAGTGGCCTGGATACGAGGGTCAGGCATACAGCCCTGGGTTTGGCCCTTTGGAAATTACCAGCGGAAAAACCACGGGGAACAAGCAGAGCATGAGGCAGCACACAGGACTTTTTTCACAGCATGCTTGGGCTTGAAGTTTTGCAGATAACATGGCAGTTACTTCTTGTCAGCCTTGAAATCCAGGCCAATACCTACTACAAAGGATTTTGTGCCAAAAGCAAGAAACTAGCATCATGTCCATAAAATACCTTCACAAGTCCAGCAATGAAACTGCCCCATGCAATGAGTGGCTTGCACCAGGGAAAAGGTCACATCCACACGTGCAACTTAGATGCTTGCTGCCGAACCTGTGTCTCTCAAATTTCCTGTACTAAACAATATAGGATAGCCCCAGAGACACATTAACATTGCAAGGGGTGTTGGCACAAACTGCCAAAAACCAAAAGAAATTCAAACTCAAGGCTGAAGCACTTTCCTTACCTCATCCCATTGTACTTAGTTATTTCAGCACGTAATTGCTAACATCCTTCACTGATCTGAAATTCCTGTGGATACAATAAGACCAGCCACGGATGGATGCTAGCCTTCACTTTGAGTTTACATGCCTTTGTTACAGCCCCTAGGCTCAAAATGTATAAAGCTTTCAAAGTGTCAGTGACCTAAATACATTTCTGAAAGCCCTGAGTGCATTTGCGGGCACCCCTCATGATGCATACAGCTCATTTCCTGCAACCACACCAAAAGCCTCAGGCTCCCCCACACACGACAGCTCCTCTTCCCAGCCTTGTTTATTTGCCCTTTTTCCACTTACAGTCATAAAATCGTTTCCTCTTCCTCCCAAGCTCCACACTGGCTATGATTAACTGCCACAGGACATCCCACTTTTAAACTCCCTGTGCAGCCCCATCCAAGGAGTTTGGTATCAAGGCTTGGAGACAGATATTCACTGGAGCATAAAGGTTTTAATCTTCAGAGAGTGGGGACAGATCTATGGGTGATTTTTTTCACTCCCAAGGTAAAATGGAGCTATTGAGATTACTGTAACACACAAAAGCATAATGTAAAAGTACTGTTGTGCTAGAAAGAGGAACAAATTGGGAAATGCATATGAAATTTACATATATATTGATATATTGTACGTAAATATATATATATTTATGTTTTATATTTTGTATATAGATATGAATTCTTTCCACTAGTAAGGGGATAGATTAAATAATAACAGATATTTCTCACACCTTTAAAAAATTATGAGCATAGTTTTTCTACTTCAGTAGACCACTTTTAAAATTCTAACATAGTGCAAATTATTTGAACTCACGTATAAAATACACTCCAAGAAGGCTTTTATGGTTATTTTCAATGGCTCAGTAGAAATATATGCCTTTTTTAGCTTGTGTTTGAAAATGTTCAATCCCAAGCCATATATTAGAAACATACCAGCCTCAAGGTAAGAAAAATATTTTAAGATTTTCCTGTTGCTTTCCAAAAACAGCTCAGAAGACACTAGTGAAAGCAGCACAAAAATTATGGCCTGGGTTTTGTTTGAGAAGCAATAGGATATAGAAGTGAAAGAGGAAAAAGCCAAATGGAAAAACAGGTCCTCTTCTCCTGCATACAGCATGAACGTTTCGTTAAGATGGAACTTAATGCACAAATACATCCATATCTCCAGCAAACCCACAATCCAGATAAGCAAGGTAAAGCTAAAACTGACCAAACAGCCGATTTTCACGGACATTGTAAGATCCTCAGTTTAAATAGCTGCACACCCTAGTCCTCCCCTAGAATCTGTCTTGGATATTTTAAAAGTGTCCCTCTAAGCCTAGATTTGTCTAAACTGGGATAGTTCCTACAGTGAGCAAAAATGCTGGAAAAGCAGAGGTTCACTCCAGAACTAGTTTCTGTGATTTTAGGGTGACTTTTTAGTATCCACTTCAGCCTCCTTTTGGTTCTCAAATATTATTTACCAAGACAAAAGATTCCCCCACTAAACACAGCTTCACTGAAACTCCTGTTTTCTTTTCAGACGTCAGCCCTTTTTGGGGGAGGGACACAGCTCAGACCCAAGCTGCCCCATGGCTAAGCACACTCGGAAGCAGCTGGGAAAATGGGTCACTTACTGACAGTTGACTGACCCCGTTTCAGGCTGAACTGCAGGATGTGTCCCAATGTTCGTGGAATCGGAGGGTTTATTTGCTGTCGGGGAGGTGAGGGTTATCAGCACGGCTGGGAGCGGAAATGACCCGAACTTGCAGTGTAGCAACTTTGTGAGCATAGGAAATGCTCCAGCAGCCCCAGCCGGTCTCTCCCTGATCTTTAGGAGGCTATTGCAAGGTAGGTGTAAAACTTTCCTAACTTCCCACTTTGTGGGAAGGTAACCAAGCCCTCAGTCACCTCCCCCAGCCAGAGACACCCAGGCAAAGCCTGAGGCACCATCTTCCCCACAGGGCAGCCCAGAGAGGTCTTCAGCCACCTCCGGGGGCCACACTGACCCCAACACCTCCACGGCCTGAGAGACAAAGCTGCAACCAAGCATGCGGGGCTTTTCACGGCTCATGGCAGTGTTGAGTTGCCTCACAGTCCAGTTCCAGGGTACTGAGAAGATGTTCAGCACCATCTGACCCTGTCTGGGGTACCTCATGGCCAGCAGGCTTGCGAGGGACCACACAGGCAGGAAAGGGGAGCTGCTGCCTGCGCCCTCCCGCCATTTCCGAGCCCCCTGCCTGGCCTCCCCACCAAGTCAACCGGCAGCTCCCACTGAGACACAGATGGGGCCGCCAGGCAGTGGCCCTCACCCTGCCCCAAGGGCCGCAGCTACCCACCACCTCCTGGGCCAGGGGCACCAAGCAGGGAGGCAAGAGGGAAAGGGGTTTCTACTGTAATTTCTTCCTATCTCTGGCTGACTGGTTCCATGCCACTGCAGAGGCCTCCACACCTAGCTTGCCCCATGCTGATCCTTTCCAGCTGTATGCATGCATGGGGCAATGCAGGGGCACCTACATGACAGTAAGATCCAGTTTTACAGCCTTGCATCACAAGTAAATTTAAAGATACAAAGATCTACAGGCTGTCTTCTGAGTACCAGTTGAACCATGCATCCACCAGGTCCAGCTGGGGGAGAGAAAACAGATAAATATGAAAGATACCTGTATCCCATCTTCCCCTGGCCTTGCCTTCCCTGTCACTGTGAGAACCCTCCCAGGGTGGCCTGATGCCAGGTGAGGTGGTGCTGTGCCCTTAATACTTAAGGTGGGCAACGAGTCACCCAAATGCAGCCAGCTGACTCCAGTTACTGTTATCTCAATATCTTTGCTATATCATCATTTTTTTCTAAGAACCAGTGACAAAACATCTCTCCAAAGAGGCTGGCGGGTGCTTTGGCACACCTAGACATTCCAGCCACCCAAGAGGTCAGCCGAGTGGAAATGTTTTTCCTACCAATTTCAGTGGACTTGCACTCCCACCAGACCACTTAATTTCACACAGATAAATTCCTGTGCCCACAGTGGCACTATATATAGCATTAGACCTTTTTGCCACAAAAGGAAGCTTTAAGACGAAAGCAAACTACACTTGAAAAAACAAGATGTAATCCAAACATCCAAAGATCATCGCTTAATGGCGCACAACCAACACTGCGCATGTTTGATATGGGGCTGAAGCCCACCATGTTCACGCTGTGCTGCAGTCTGTTCTGTTGGTTTACATTCCTGGTGACTCACAGCTTCATTTCAATCCAAAGTCTGGAAAGGAACGATCAGCCAGGAGCTGTTTTATGGGGGATATTGGCAATTTTCATCATCTTTCTTTGCTATTCTCCTTCCTCCTTCCCTCCCCGTCCCCTGCCCCCCACTAAAGAAACAACTTTCACACAAAACCCATTTTTTCAGGTCATTCTGAAGATGCTGTTTTGACAACATCATGCATTTTCCTTCTTGCAAATTCTGTGAAAGCCCTGCCTAGGAAAGTGATATATGGCCAGAAAGAGACCCTCACTCTCAAACCTAATTACAAGTTTTTTTTTGGTTTCAAGAGGACAGAAGCCTGAGGCAGCTGGATGGGAATACGAACCACACTGTGCTAAAACAGCTTTCTCATATTCATTCAGTGACCAAGATCCATCTGTTTATCATCAGCTGCAATACAGTCTAAGACAAAGTGCATTGTTAATAGGGTGTGTTTGAGAGAAAAGTCACAAGGAAGTGCCCTAAACTAAGTGATTTCTGAAAGTAATGGCTACAGAGCATATACCACACAGTAGCGCTGCTCTAAGGGATATTTTTCTTCAGTCATTGCCATTAACTGTGTTTTTACTGGCAAGATTCAAAAACAAAACCGAAGAGGTGGCAAAGCACCTTCTCTAGTTAAGAGATACAAGTTCCTAACACAATATTTTAAGGTTTGTAAAATGTGATACATGAAGATGACTGCAAAATAATAGTGATATTTAAGAACAGAGAAAGCAGAAAAGAATAAAGAGGATTTACCTAATTCAATTAAAGATACAATCTTTCTTCTAGAGAAGCATGGAGATTTTGGTCCCCCCCAAAGATTTCTAACCACTTATTCACGTTATAATTTTAGCAGATAATAAAAAGTATTTATGTAACTCATGGAATATAGATGCATACACACATACACTAAAATAAATTGGTAAAAACCTCATAAGGATATCTGGGCCCACGCATGCTCAAGAACTTTAAAAATTAGAATTCTAGTTCCAATTCCTTTTTCTTGTAAGGAAAATAGGGTTTGCCATGTATTATCAGAACAGTAGTTTCTTTTCTCTATAAGGTTGTTTCTAATAGTAATCCAGAACAGCATTTCAGAGCACGGTAAATGTTCTGAAAGTAACAGTTTTGCAGTACCTTGAGCTTATGATTACACATACTAATTCCAAAGTATTAATTAGTTTGAAGACACTTCGTCACCCTGACTCAAGTTCCTCTTTCTCTAAAACAGCAAGTCATCAAAACATCAAGTAATATATTCTCACCTATGACTAACTATTGCATATTATTTGGTAGCAGGAGATCATTATTTTAGGCCACAACCCTCTTCTGTTCAGCACTGTACAAAAAGGAGGAAGAACCAGGAGATCACAACCTCTGCATGTCACTAAGGCACCGTGAAAATGCAGCTGAACCGATTCCACTGAGAGATGCCCCACTCTGAAACAGCTTGGATATTATGACAGCTGAGAGCTGCAGCTTCTCTGCTGCTGAAAAACAAAACAAGAATGTCTCAGAGGTCAAACAATTCCTACATGAAGCAGTCAAAAACTCAATGGCCACCTAAAATAAACAAATATTTTAAAAATTAACAAAGTAAGAGCATGTCAGAGTTCTTCCGCCAGCCACTGTCCTAGCTGCTGAACTTCTATTGGATTAAGTATGGTGGGTGCACCGTGCCACTTGGGACATGGGATGAAGAGCAGGACACCAGAGAAGCAGGTAACTGGGGGCATTATGAGGCACACAAAACAGTCTCTAACCAGCAGGAGGCTTTAAGGCAGCTCTCCATGAGGCCTCTGGAACTCAGAGACATCCTACAAGCGACACACCCTCTAGTTTAAAATCAAAGGTTATAGGGTGGATTTTTTTCCTGTTGCCCTTGTTTTATCTTTCAGAAATTTAACAACATACACTATCAAAACATTCATTCATCATCTTGAATTCTTGTCCTTCCCATTGTAAACGGTGTACTACCCTTTACTAACTTACATACAGTTGCTATTTTTAGCAGGCTCACAGGAGGTTAGCAGGCTCACAAAAGGTTGTCTGGAGAGAGACAGACACCCCAGTAACTCAAGAAAACTATTTCATCTGGTACCAGAGATTTTATATGTATGCTTAGTTTATAAAAGTTTGTATCTTTATTTCACAAAAGATAACCAAGATAAAAACTAGCAGTTTCCTTTTCTGTATGTGCATACAAATGAAAGATGGATTTGTTTGCTAATAGAAGTTTGAATGTCTGAGTTTGAAGTCAGGATAGAAATAACAGCTCAGACTGGATCTTTTCCAACAGGACTTGAACCCGGAAGAGTTACAACAGTCTTGTGATACAGCAAGGAGTTGTATAACACTTGCCATTGCCTTGTCACTATTTCTAAATATGATGCCACAGTTTGCTTTCTGGAACTGTTCTGTGTGCAGGGTGATATACTCAGTACATTCAAGCTACTGTCTATTTGGTGGGGTCATCATTCCAGTAGAGAGTCGGTTTATTTCATAAATTCATGAAGTTTCAAGCTAAACTGGACTATTGCATCACTCAAGACTAAGTCTGAACAAGAGGCCAGCCGTTATCACTCTGCTCATCCCAGCAGTTTATGTTTGGTTTAAGCCTGCAGTCCAGACCTGAACAAATCAAGAGATAGGGAATTTATCACTTTGTTTGGTAGTTTAATAATAGTGGTTATTAAACCTCACTGCTAAAGATACATGCCTAACCCCTTTGAGTTTTCTGGTTTCAAGTTCAGTCTTGTGACTTATCCTGCCAAATTACAGAGCCCTTTAGTGGATATTTCCTCTCCACAAAGGTGCTTAAGCACTGTAATCAAGTCACTCCTCAGCCTTTTTTGTGATGATCTAAATAGATTGAATTCTTGATCTCTTCCTCTCCATGCAAAACTGAAGCCTTTAAGCTGGCTCTCAAGTTTTCTGGACTCTTCAGTCTTTAGCATCCTCCTAAAAGCACAGGCAGGCAGAGGGTGCAGCAGGAGTTCATATCATGCCTTGGGAAACCTGTGTGACTTCTGCCAGCCCTCTGCCTTCTCTCAGCTGAAGGACTCCAGCATAAGGAGCAATCTCTCAGCTCATGCATGATGGAGAAGAGACTGACTCCTGACTGACTGACCACAGTCACACTCACCAGAGAGGGAGGAGAACTCTTTTTATAAAAAGAAGAAAACAAGCTTAGCATTTCTCCAGTCATTAGTCCCTACTTATTAGTCACAGTCTCCATTAAAAGTGTGATGTGAAGGAAAAGAAAAATGCCACCTCGCTCCAACTAGCATGCACAGGCATGAATCTAGCCCCAGATATACAAACCTAAGGGATTGATACATCTAATTTTCTAAAAACCCAGGGATCTTCTTCACGCCCCCTGTAAGAGTACAAAACTCTACAGACGTGCCATTGCCAAGAAAGGGCCTTTGAGCTCTCTTGCAATCAGTTCTGCCATAGATAGACAAAAATACAGCAAAGCAGGCAGGACAGTGTTCTGCTTCAGCAGGGCAACACACAAAGAGCGCTAACACTATGCCTGATCTTGCCGTAGGTCTTATTCATGAGAGCAATCTCATTAGCTTAGCCAGGGTGTGTCACAGGAGGAGGCACAAGTGAAGACCCAGTGAAAGAAGCCAGGGCACTGTCAGTAAGTGTTGGTACCCTTCTCTGGTGAGGAAGTTGTAGAGAGAGGGGTGATTGAGGGAAGGAGTAAGTCACCTTGAACAGGGTTTGGACAATCTTTTTACCTCATAGTTTCTTAGGCTGCATGTTCCGGACCAAAATCCAAAGCAACAATTATAGTTACCTAGAAACAAATCCCATCTGCAGAAAAGAGAAAAAGTAAATAAGTATTCTCTGTTCATTTTATGGAAGGTGTTTAATGGGGATATATTTTTAAACAGACCACCCTTTACATCCCATTGCAATAGTCTTGACACTTTTCCCTTCAGCTTCCACTTGAATTGCCACTGAAACCACCATTAAATGCCAATGTACTTCAGATTAAAGGAAATAATCTCTGATTTACTTTGTATTGCAGATGACTTCAGGAGGAAAATCACATTCTGACAGCTGTTTCCATTTCATTGTGCTTTTTTGTTTTTGAAAAAGAGAACAACATTTGTTTTCAATCTGTCTATAAATAATAGAGGAAAACACAGCTGAGGGGCCCAGTGTGATTTTTATAGAAAGTTCATTTTTAGAAATCTGATAAGCTTATAACCACATATGTTTGAAATCATGGTAATATAAAATACAGAAACTTAAAAAAACCTTACTTGTCAAGCAATCTATTATTTATTTTATCTAGCACTTAGCAGCATTTGTCAAATATCATGTGTTAGAGGCAACTTGAGACCTAGATTCTGAATGTGAGGAAACGTCTTGCAGATCTTCAACAAAGTACTGACCCAGAAGACACTCCAACCCAGAAGACACTTATAAGTAGCCCCTGTTACAGTCAAAAGGCTTGCTCACCTGGACAGAGTTTGGGCATGATGCTATGCCAGGACAGACAGCTACTGCCTGCTAGCTTGAGAAGCACATGGAGACAGAACCTGTACTGCTAATCGGCTATCTGCCCTCAACTGTCTGCTGTGACTTTCAAGGACTGTTTCAGTTTCTCTGTCTGGAAAATGGAATTAACAGATTAGGATTTAACCCTTCCAAGCTCAAAACAGTTGAGTTTTTACCTAGTTTGAGGGTGATCTCACAAACCAGGATGAGAACTAATTAGCTGATGTTTATCAAAATGAGTCATGAAGACAATGGACTACACCCCAAGTCTACTCAAACTGCTCTGGTACAGATCAGACCTAGCAGATTACAAGCACTATCGATAGCATCTGTTCCTCAGTCTCTCAGCTAGTGTTAACAGCTAGCACAGAGATAAATCTATTTTCAGACACACAAGGAAACCTAAAGAAGCCCTGATGACAGCCAGAGCACAACAGCAAACCACCTAACTAGCCCCCTTATTTCCTCAGAAAGACTATCAAAAAAAAAAAAAAAAAGCACATGAGGAAGGGAGTTATGTCATTACTCTACCACGAGAAAATTCTCCAACCTTGGCTACTTTACCTGGCCATTTAGAAGGATTTCTGATCTACACTGCATTGGAATATAGTACAGCAATCTAGGGAGGCTGAGGCAAAAGGGGGAGGGGGTAGAAATGTAGCTTGAATTTAATAGTATGCCTTAGAATATGAAGTTCTCTCTTCCCAGTCCTGGTACTATAAAAATTGTTTATGATCCTAGTTAGTCCTGTTTTCTTTAACTATAACCACTTTGTGTCGTGGCCATACCATTTGACTGATATATTGTTAAGTTTTTATTCGTAACACAATGCTAAAGAATATTTCTGATCTAACTTGAATTTTTTTTGTAGTTGAAACCATTGGAAATTGTGTTCTTGGAGGAAGACTGTTTTCAGCTTGCATCATAGCTTGTGAAAGCTACAGGAAGCCATTAATAAGCAGAAAGGTTTTATTACAGAGGCTCTGGCTGCTACCTCGTAAGGTTTTCAGAGTCAGAAATCCAGACTGTATCAGGAAAAGATACAGCACGCCACTTGGAGAAACTCCTACATCTTCACAGGAGAGGCTGCACTTCCTATATAAGGAAGCAGGCTCTGTGTTAAAGGAAAAGTTAGACTTACGGGAAGATTTGAGGACCTAAGAGAACACTTCCCATCAGACCAGCTGGCTGGAGTCATCTGCCCAACATGGGGAAAACTCGTCAGAGCTCATAGGAATGACCAGGCAGCAAAAAGACAAGTTCACCAAGAGGCTCAAAACAGTACAGCAACCATCTCTGTCCTTTCATCAGTGTCACATTCCTCCTATAAGAGCAATGCAGGGTACAGAATAGGCCAGAGGTGGTTTTTAGGCAGTCTAGGGGGGAGAAAATGGGACAGCAGCCACTGCCACTGTTGGCTACATAGGGTAAACCCCCCTTACGCACCGTTGAGAATTGCTTCCTCTTCTGTTTCTGTCTTAGTAACAAAAAGCCATAGGAAGACCTGACAAACTGAAAAAGTTATACACAAAGATTCCTATTTTTTTAAAAAGCATTTCCTGAAGTTTTAATGAGCTTGTGGCTGCCTACCACACAGTTAAGGTGTCTGTTCTCTCCCTGTGGCCTGTCTAGTTGACAGTCTGGATTGCAGATTATATCACATCTAGACTTTCAAAAAGACAGAGTGGGAATTGCTGTGTCCAGTCTACTCAGACTTCCCTCCAGGTGCTCTGCTGGCAGTAGGCTCTACTGCTCCCCAGAGAGGCAAACTATGCTATTTACTGTAAAAATATCAGGAGACAATAACTAGTCATTTCAAGAATATGTTCTGTTTTCAAATAAACACATGGAACAGGCTGCTTGATGAAACAAGAGTTTTTTCACAAAGGAAACTCTGCACCACTCTCAGTGAACTCAGTCTTGATTGTACTTGCTTTGACACCAGCCAAAAGTAACTTCACTGAAACCCAGAGGGAGTATTTTAGCAAAGTGTGTTAGGGCAGGTGGTTGCCTGAAGTCCTCAGCTTTAGCCCCCAGTGGTTTAAAAGCACTGAATTAAAAACCACCCCCCATAATCTCCGGATTTGTAATATATTGATTCACATTGCCCATATACACACCCTAGGAGGACATGACAGATTTGTTCCCGTCATCTTCTACCACTCCTTAAGGAAAGTATGTAACCAGCATCCCACCTGTCACACACTGAGTCACCTCCCAGTTAAATACATTTCATATTTGTATTTTTTTCTGTTCAACAGATAAACATGTTTCATTTGTCAGTACAGCTCACTTCCTCAGGAAAAGAGCTGAAGGTTATGCTCTAAACAGAATGCTAGTCACCCACCAAAATACTTGCTTACACTGTATCCCTGGGAACAATAAAAAGCATTGAGACCCATTTCAGTCAGATACTGTGGGAAGGAGGCCCTCTTATACTGAAAAGGAAAGGGAATAATGCAGTTGGCGTGAAGACCAGTTTTGTCACACAGAGTTAACATCCTGCTGTCATGCAATAATTTAAGCGTGCTGGTTTTACACACTCCAATGCAATTTAAACTGTGGATGGAAAGCTGTTAATGGGTCACCACACCAGGCTGCTGTGTGCCACAAGAACAGGTAAGCTCCCTGCAGACACAAGCTGTTTATAGCATCTCCCAGGTATGTGCCCACCCTGCCCAGGATGTCTAAACCAGGAGCAGGAGTGGGTTGCTGCTGAGTCCAAGCCTCATCCACATGCAAGGCCAGTCGTACCACACTGCCCATGCTCACCTCAGGAAGGCAGGCACTGCCATTCCCCTACCCAAACCGTTCAAGCACGTCCCTTTGCTGCAAAGTACGAGTGACATGCAAAGATCTCGACAACCTCCTCACGGGACCACAGAGGCCAACAACTCGTGCTCTTGTGATGCACTTGTTCCTACAGTGCGTGTTCATAACGACTACAGGACACACCAGGACTCATAAATTCCCAACAGTGTTACACAAGCTACTACTGAATTTTATTTAGTGAGGATCATTTTTTTCCAAGAATCTTAATACAACAAGCCTCCTCCACACATTATGGGCCAATATTCTCATTTCACAGGTGGGCACAAAGTTTAAGGATTATAAGTGGGTTATTTGCTGGAGCTCATGGAGCAATCTGGCAGCAGAACTAGAAGCAAGTTTGGCTTTCCTGCTCTCTTGGCTTTGTGCTTTAATCAAACTATATAAGACCAAGGAGGCCCAGGAACTGGCTGTCCTATCTCTAATGCCAGGAACTGATTACAAAGGCACCTGTGGTTCTTGTTCTTGGCAATACAGCTCTAGTCTGATAGAAAATTATTTCACTGAGGGCTGGTTCAGAAAGGAGCCATAAACTGATAATACCCACATTACTACAGGAACCAAGAACCTAATCTCTGATGGTTATTTCCCAAAGTAAATATTTAAATAAACTAAAATCTAAAAAATAATAAAATGTAATTAAAGATAAGCAAGGTTATAAAAGTTATTCCCTCACAGGTTGCAGGAAATTTTATTTCCAAGTCCCCTCAACATACAATGGGATTAAAAAGTTACTATGATAGAAACAGACATTATAATCTAAAAACTCTTTTCCTCTTAATATCAAAAGCATTTCCTGCAACGGGAAGGTGTCAACAGACCCACGTAGTGGCAAAACAGGGTTGGCTTATTTTAGCATTGTCTTTAAGGAACATTTGGATATCCTGCCTATTTGCACCTGATCCTGGTAACAGCATCCAGATTGATTTGCCATGAGTGAGGACTCCAGGTCACTTGTCATAAAAGGTGCATCTCTCATCCAGTAGTCCAGGAGGCATTTTGAGTCTACACATCTGGATTCTCGCTTTTTCTTTCAAGATTAGAAAAGATCACTCCTTTTTCTGCCCTAAAATTTCAGTTCCTGAGCACTATTCCTATATTTAAAAAATAAGCAGTCACCATTAATCTGCCCATTGCACCTTTCCTTTATGTTCTTTAAATCCTCCAATAACAGTGTGCCAAGAAAAAAAAAAACAACTCCATAACAAAGCATTTCAGTTCCAAACTTGGGAGTAGAGATTGCAGCAAACCGTGGCCAGGCAGGGCAGCGAGGCAGAGCATCAGCCTGGCTCTGCAGGCTGCCAGCTCGTCATCTGTCTGAGCTCAGGGAAGAAGAGGAGGAGCAGTGCGGAGGCTGCAGCAGGTGCGGTGCTTCAATTCATAAGCACAGTGACCCTCCATAGGAGCATGGCAGGAATTTCAAATGGGATTAGCCACCCGGACAAGGAAAAGGTCATACTTGACATTTCCACTGGAAATTCTAATGCAAACAGACCTCTGATACTCATGACATTTTTTCACACACATCTAACACCCATACATATGTAAAACAAAAATGATAAAATGTGATGACTAATTTATGTAAATCTCATAAAGGCAATAACACTGCAGGCTGACTACATAGAAACATTAGTCAGGCAAAGGAGCACAATATTATTGTGTTCTTCTTCTATTTGCTACCATTTAAAACTAGTTTATTTTGATGGGGTTGTTATTTTTTTAGCTTTCAAAAAGTGCTCAGTGCTGTACAAGGAGTAGGCCATAGAGTCCTTGCTTGTTGTAAGGAGCATAGCGATTTCTTGCCTTTATTTTGAATGGTTTTGCTTACTGTAGTGGAGGTAGGAGGTGATAGAGGCAGAGGCAGAACCTGAGAGAAGAGGCTTATTTTGCCCTCTAGGAAGCCAGTAATTTTTAGCCTACTTCAGGCTTGAATTTTTACACACTGTAAAATCCTGGCTGAACAGCCAAGGAAAGCATGAGGTTTTGGAATTAGACACCAGTGCAATTCAAGTAGGTTACTTGCAACATGAAGAGTACACGGCAAATAGTTTTGTTAAAGCTTTTCTCATTTCAAGAAGCTTTATCAAGAGCACCAAATGATGCCTAACCGCTTCCAAACATTGCAACATCAGCTCACAGTTACAGCTATTTCTGACATGTATCTTGATGAGCAGATTTCCTGTCAGTTGTCTCTCGTGGTAGACAGAGCATAAGTGCCTTAGTTAATCTACCTAAAGAAGAAAATCAAAGGTATTGAACTGAACAACAGTGGAGGGAACTGATATTTTTGTTGTTGTGCTTCACTTTTCTTCTTTTACAAAGCAGCCTAAACTGCAGAGCAGCCCGTTAGAAGTGCACTGTGGTATTTGCAAGAGTCTCCCAATATAGGCAGGAAAATAAGCCAAAGCTAAATTTAAACTAAGCAGAGAAAGCCCAACACCTTCCGAGGGTTTATTCAAAGTTTTACTTTGAATGCAACTCTGAGCAGATTTTACCCCATTTGCTATCACCTGTTGTATTTCAATACCTTTATTCCTGCACTTTACCAAAGGGCAGTGCCTCATTTTCCCCAGCTGGGAGTGGGGAAAACGTTTATTAAACTCCTTAAAGCTTGTTTATTTTTCTTAAGGCTAATTACCTGCCCAAAATGACTTAATTTTGTTTATTACAAGTTTTAAAATGACAAGTTAATCTGAAACCGGAAAACAGTGATACTTTAGCAACAATAAAAGGCCACAATCCTGCAAGCACTTATGCATATGCTTCACGTTTCGCATGTAAATAGTCCCATTGACTAAATCCCAGTTCCTTGAAAGGGAAGCAAAGGCTGAAAGGGAAGCATTGTTTTCCCAGGCAAACAGTGCCGGAAAAGAAAGGAACAAGTTAGGAATATAGAGAATTAACTCATTTCCCATCTCCCACCATATGCACGCATATCCTGAAACTCATGAAATTACTTCAGGCAGTTTCTCCTGTATGCAACCCAGTTTTTTAGGGTCTTAATGCTCTACTAGCTCTCTGGGACAATTTATTTAGGCAGACCTAGCATAGCGAATTTTAAGAGATTCTTCAAGATAAAACATTGTGAGCAAGCAAATAAGAGCTCCAGTTGGTGTTCTGCCTCCCTGAAGTATTTTAAAAGAAAAAAAAGTTAAACAAGCCAACCATCAAGGAAACCATTCAAACACCGTATAAATAAAATAATTCATCCCACAGTTCCCTTAAGCTTCCCAATTCACTCCATCCCCATTTCCTCCATTCTGAATAACCACAGGTGTATCGCTAGTCACCCTTGGCTAGAGCTGCCAGAACTGTTGACACTCCAGTGGCATCAGGACTGCACCCAAAGTGTAACATGTCTTGAGCTGAAAATGGGCTTGGACCTAGTAGGGACAAGCAGAGGATACACAGCCCAGCAGGAGCAACTTCCACCTGAGCGCTAGGAAGCTCCGAGGTGCCCTCTCTAGCCAAGGAGGAGCCACTCACAACCTTGCCAAGAAGCCCACCTTCCAAGAGAGGCTGGGAAAGAGCCTCAGGCCAAGACAAACCTGCAGCTCGAAGCTTTCCAGAGCACATGGTAAAAGCAATTCAACAGCCTGCTTGACATGGTAAAACCCACAGCAAAGCTACAGCACTGGAAGCAGGCAAAGAATTGTGTAAGTATAACACCAAACCAAAACACAGGTGACCCCCATGCACCATCAGTGAGTTACAAGGCATAAAAATCTGACTGTGCAAGCAAGCACCAGCTTCTGGGAAGGTAGAAATTACTTTGAGAAAGATATAACCCTTGATTTAGGGCATGAAATGACCACTTGGTACCATGGGTTAGAGCACGACTTCCTCTGTGAGCATGTTATCACAGACGCTACAAGGAGAAGAGAGCTAAGAGAGGCCACATAAAAGCCCACACTGCTGTGGTTAGCTTGCTGAAATTTCAGCTGGCTCGCATATCTCTGTACTGCAGCGTTGCAGCCAAAATTGTTGGCATACGTGCAAGACCCTTCATGTGCGGGCATGCCAGGAGAGCCGTGGGCTGGTGCCCAGCCTAGTGGCCCACAAGATGCAGTAAGTGGGTAAAGAGTTGTCACTATCTGCAGAAAAAAATCTGAAAATATTCACAGATAGCTAAAAACAACATTACTGACAATCATGGGCATCTTATTGGCTGCTAACAACGGCAAAGATATTAATAAGTGGAAATAGCCTGACATTACATGTACGTGGGTCAGGACGATGAGAACAAGATACACTATTTTGCCTCATACTGGGTTTGCTTTTTCCACTTGATAAGAAGTCATTACTTATTCTGAAGTTTCTGCTGCTATTGACTTTTTTTCAAACCTGACTGAGTAACTATCACACTGTCATCAACGAACCCACATGAGAGATTTGACAAGTGGAAAGAACAAAAATACATTTGCTAGCATTAATTTTCCTATAACTGCTCTTCATCAATTTTCATCTAAAAAAAACCTATCTTCAACATGCACAAATTGGAAAGTATATAAAAGCAATTTAGACCGGAACTAATGATTAATGTTCCTTCCAACCTAAAATATTTTAAGATTTAAATTCCTCATAATAGCAGTGACTTATGCACAGGGGAGAAGAGATAGAGAAGCAGTCATTACTCTGCAACCAAAAGATATGGGTATGGCACATGCAGGAATGAATGAAGTTCTACAGCCTGTTTGAACAGAACAGTAGCCTTGAGAGTTAACCACCTCTGTCTCTCAGTTGCACTCAATTACCACCTGAGAAATCTTCCAAGCAGTACAACTAAACCTGTGCAAATATTTCAATGTTTTTTACTGTCCAAGGATAACAAGTCCTATGACAACTAACAGGGCTGAAACCACCAGGCTTGTATAGCAGATTGTTCCAACAGCACTCAAAAATTTTCTAGACCTTGTGTTTTAGGGCTTGCTTCAGGAAAATTAAGTGAAATACTATAGAATTTTTATCCCAGTGTCCCATGGCAAACACCAGCCCCTGCACCCTTCAGAGACTTCAGAGCTAAAAAGAATCACGCTAGAAACTTAAAACACCACATGGTCATACAATCACATAATGCAGTCCTTCATTTAGAACCTCACTTAACTTCAAATGTTACCCCAATCCTGTTGATATAATCAGAAAAGGCCACACATGCATACACCAAGTGTTGCATCGCCATTTTAACACATCCTTCTGGAAAAATAGAAGTGGTTGAGGGAAAG
>NW_010118504.1:0-21495 GCF_000699245.1 Pterocles gutturalis | reverse complement strand
TCTGACCAACCTGTCCCACTGCCTCCCCAGCCTCTGAGTGAAAAATTTCTTCCTAATATCTAGCCTAAATTTCCCCTCTCTTAGTTTAAAACCATTCCCCCTTGTCCTGTCGCTATCAACCCCTGTAAACAGTCGCTCCCCCTCCTGTTTATAGGCTCCCTTCAAGTACTGGAAGGCAGCAATGAGGTCTCCCCGGAGCCTTCTCTTCTCCAAGCTAAAGAAACCCAGTTCCCTCAACCTTTCTTCATAGGAGAAAAAGGTACCAACAGAACTCCACCAGGGTGAGGGGGGGAGAGGAAAAAAAAATGAAAACCTTGCAGAACCATGATCTTTCTCCTTTAACTTCTACAGGACTGGAAAACAGATGTTTGTTGGGTTTTTTCATTATCGTTTTTCCAGACTGCTGAAGATTAAGCCATCTTGAACACATATTGAAAACCTAATTTTTAAAAAAAAAGAAATGACACAACCTAACTCTTTGGATCATTGAGTAATCTGTAGGATAACAGCTTCTCTTCTGCTATTTCTAAGTCAGTACAGACCAAGCTGAGGTGGTTTGAAGTCTATTTGGTTTGGTTTTAGGCTAAAGCTCAAGAGTAGTTTATCCATTTCTTTTCTCTAGCAAAGAGATTTCCTTCTGTTCCCCTCCCCCCCCCCCACCCAAGTGATTCATTAAAGTTTATGTGTAATAAAAAAAATAGCATAAGTGTATATAATTGATACACCAAGTGAGTTATAATACACAAATTATATGCTTTGTTTTTTTTTTTTTAATTTGTGTAGAAACCCCTACTTTTCTTCTCGCTGCATCTTACACAATTTCCTTAACCTTCCTTAAACACCGCCTCTCTTCTGGAAAGCCTCCTCTTCCTAAATCTATCAAAGCTGCTTTTTGGAAAAGAGAAGCATCAGCCATTTTCTCCAGAGCATCTCCTGAGAGCATCTCCCCAGAAATAACTCTGCTGGCCACCCTGTCTTCAAAACATAGCGATTCAAAGCTCAACACCACCCAGAGTGGGTTTGGGGCTTCTGGGTTTTCGGGGAGGTTTTAGCTTACCTGCGTGCACAGCCAGGCACGAAAACTCGGCAGCAGAGAAACGAGGAGTGGTTTTGCTCCTCTCCATCAATGAGTATCTAATGGCTTGGAAAAGGAGTGCACAGCAGTTTGCATCAGTGCACAGGACAAATATAAAAACCAAACCAAAACACAATTTGTTTTGCAGTTTATTAAAGGAAATGTTTTCATATAATTAATCATGGTCCGCGAGGCTGCTTTATACAACGCCATTCCTCCCGACCCCCAGCCGTCCCACATGAGGCTTTAGCCGGACTAAAATTCTGCAAAGCCGTGCATTGTTCTCCCTGACACCGGATCAGCGAACACAAAAAAGCAACTGCCAGCTCAAAAGCAATCCGGTGATAGAGCCTGGTGCTATCTAATCAAGGGCAAAAGGTCACTTCCGAACAACTGGGCAATAAAAGATTATTTCCAGCCGCAGAACAGAAAGACCCAGTGGTGGATGCTTGAAAGAGGGGGGTGGAAGGAGGGCAAAAGGGCTCCCGTCTGTAGGAGGAAGTGCATTGAATAAAGCCAGCAGACGGGAACCATCTGGCTTTGTGCGTGGTCTGTTCTTCACAAGAGAGAGAAAGCCCCCTCAGCGGGGCCAGTGACTCCGTGCAACGATTCAAACTTACTTTTTTTTTTTTTTTTTTGCTTTGCAATTTAAAAAGCAGCTTTCCCAGGCACCAAGAAATTGGAAAAGGGAACTTTCCCAACAGGCGGATGTGTCTTATCAAGCACTGGCTACAAGACAGAGCCCATGTTTTAATTTGGTCGTGATAGATGGCTCTTATCAAGGCCTGTGGATAACCAGACAGGGCTTTTTTATTTGTTTTGTTTTTTAAGATGGCTTCAAAAGAAACCTCCCAACAACCTAGCACAGTCAAATTCCCAACCCACCCAATACACTTCCCAAAAAGCAGAGTTTGGTCCCACTTTTAAGTAGCAAGCAGAATTTTCAGCATTATCACCTTTATTATGTATACTTCATGCATTTCCCCTGTTCCTCTCACTCGCCACTTGTTATACGCCCTCATTTGAATGAAAGCAAGAAAATAAAGGGGCCAGATTACAATCAGTCCAGTTGCCATGGCCTGTGGGAGGGCAGAATTGCAAACACTTCAGTACAAACGGTACAATCCCTCCTCGCTCCCTTCGCCCCTGCAGTCGCCCTATATGTCCTCACTTTCCCTCGCTCCGTGGCTCCCACCGGAGGCCCTTGGCGCTGGGCAGTGAGGAGCTGAATCGATGCATCTATTCAGGCTCCCAGACACCTCCTCCCTTCACCAGTGAATTAACTTTAAGCATGCAAATCACACTAATCCAGAATTCACAGGACAGGAAGTCAGGAGTGTTCCCAGTGCTCTGGGAAATATTTTCCTTTTGGGAAGGGGCAGGGGTGGGGGGGTCATTGCACTCTTCTTTACAGCTCACTGCAGGTCACTGTGGCTCATCTCAAAGAAAGTTTAGTTCAGAGGCTCAGCTTGACATTCATTGGTTTCTAAATCTCAGCCTCTTGAGCAATTGTCCCAGCAAGCCCAAGGATTGGGACCTGAGCAAATAGCCAGCGACTAATCCTCCTGTAGCAGGGGGGGAAACGAAGCAGTTAAATGTCCAGTTTATCAACAGAAAACAACAACTGTGCCTTTGTCCTAACAGGGTGCCTTAGGAAACCATTTGGCCAGGCTCATATGCATGAGAAAACAAGGCAGCTGGGAAACACCAACATATGTGTTTTTAAGAGATACATGAAGACATTGGATGAAAAAAATATTCCTTATGTTGACTTTCTGTAAGGTCATCTTCAAAAAGGAAGAAAAACTCAAGAACTCTGAATATGTCTGACACACCTTAGCACTTGAAGGGCTTTGTTTGGAAAAAAAAAACACACACACAACAACAAAACACAACCAACAAAAACCCACACAAAACACACCACCAAAAAGCCCACAAAGAAAGAGTTAAAACTGAGAAACATGACACAGCAGGTCCTCTGCCATAGTCTGCTTGCTACAGGACATAAAAAAGTGCTACCAACAGCAATTTGACCAAATGGTCACACCAAGGACTGCAACAGCTGCAGTATTTATTCTCCACAGCTCCACACAGCTAAGGCACCAGTGTTTCTACTATAGTCCCAACAAAAGACTACATAATCAAACAGATATGGAAACATAGAATATAATTTAGAGACACAAGGCCAACAACTGAAAACCATGGAGTTTAAATGGACTGCTACAAAGGGGGTAAAAAAACCAAAACCGATGTCACTGCCCCTGCCCCTCAGTACTGATCTATTCTTACTTTTTACCCAAATAAGGGTTCCTAATGACACACAGACATTTTTCTCTAAGGATTCTAAACACCCAAAAGGTGCTGGAAAAGCACAGGCCAAGGACTTTCCTACCATGTTCCCTATTTCCTCAAGAGCTGAGCAAAAAAGCACTGTCCCGTTCCTCAGAGCAAGGTATACAATCCATGTAGCACACATGGAAACCACATTTCACTCACTGTGCAAACTCAGTAGGAAAATGATCTGAAGCTGGAAAAAAACCCCAAATTTAAAGGAGGAGAGCCTCAGGTTAAGACTGCTCCTGTTTTAACAGCAACTTTCAACACTTCAGAAAGTAAAACCATTTATTGGAACAACAAAGTTCAGTGCAAGGAGAAGGAGATATCTAAGAAAGCGTGTCCCCAGAGGAGCCCGCTCACAGACAAGTCAAGGCTAGGTGATGAGGTTATCATCAGCAAGATCAAAGCCCCAGACTCTTAGGTCACAACCTACAACAGGAACTTACACAGAAGCAAACCTAGCCTTTCCTGGAGTGCCCTGAAAAAAAAAAAAAAAAAAAAAAAAAAAAGAGTTCAAAAAAAAAAATCCAATTTGTGGAGGTGGCCTGAAAAAAAAAAAAAAAAAAAAAAAAAAAGAGAGGGATGCTTCTGTGGCCCATCAGTACAATACTCATATTCCACTCACAACTGAGACAAACATCTTCACTACAGCAGAGGCACTTTCTACTCCTGTGTACCATGACTGAAAACCCAGAGACCCATGGTTACATTGGGGCCACACTGGCATTCCCCAAGGCCAGAGCATGCCCCACTAGCCCTACGCTAAGCGGCCACCCTGGTTTCCACTTCACTTAGCATTAATTACAAGCCTCTTTCTTGGTTAGCTTCGTAGCTTTGTGGTTCAAGGGGGAAAGAAAAAAAATAAATCTCATCCCATTAAGTGTAGCCCAGCAACCAAAAGACTCTGAAAGATAGGAAGCCCTTCTCAGCATGAACAAACAGCAGAGCTGCACTTGAAAATACAGGTTCTAATTGTAAGTGGCACTTCCAAGCTACCCTGCTCCTGGGGCCACCTTGATGCAGAGCAAGGCACGCTATCAGACAGTTAATACCCTCAAACAGCCAGCTCCCAGCCACAGACAGGACTTGCAAGGTTTTAAAGATGCACCATTTGTATCACAAAAGCCACTCAAAGCCCCTGTCCTGGACAAGGCACTCTCTAGCTAGGCACCCAACAAAGAATAAGCATACCTTCATTTGATAAGTACCTTGATCTGGTCTCTCTGTCAGACACCAAACGAGCACATTGCAGAGAGCAGACGCTGTAATTTGCACACCAAGCACCCACAGCTTAATCACAGATCACAGGCCAGTTTTATAACCAATGCACTTTGCAGAGCACACACCGCAGCATCCAGCACCCTAGCAGAGACTCACCAAATACACGCCATGTACTCCAGTGCAGCTCCAGCTGAAAAGAACACAGCAGCAGGACTCCAGAAGCCACCTCTCCTGTAATAACCTCTCGGGGCTTATGGTTGCAGGTCTTCCAGGAAGCCTGAAGAACATCAAGACAGACTGCCAGCCGCAGCAAAAAGACCAAGACCCCCCTCATGCTCCTACATATAAGCAAAGGTCTGGGCGCAGTCCCTCAGCTGAGATAAATTAGCACCTGCCGATTTTGTGGAGTAGCACAGCTGCTCTCAAGGTGTAGAAACGAGTCTGCCCCAGTGGCCTTCAGCTGCTCAGAGCTCTCAGGGTAGAATTTATTAAAAAATGAAAAATATACAGATTCTGGAGTGTTAGTCTACCATGTTCTCGGTATCCTAACTTCCTTAGCCAACAACCCATGTATGCACTGCTCTGTGCTTCTGATTTGGGATCCTTTAGGGTTGTACCCCAGGGGAAATATATTCCAGTCATCTACTGCACAGATTAGGTGTGCAATCACTATTTCTTGCATCCTAGTTATAAATCATACAGTTTCATGCGTGGGTCTAGATAAGAATATAACCCCCAGGCTATGTACCAGCTGACAATATCAAGTCCTTTTGTTAAGGAAATTATTGCAGTGCTTTCACCTGTTTCGCTTTACCAGGTAGCATCTCTGTATGCCTGGACTAAGCTGAAGCTAATAGAGACAAGACACAGAAGCTATTTCTCCCCCTAGAAGCTTGAAGCTGACACTGTTCAGACAAGAAATGTCATTGGGAGTCTGGCTAAGGGTCACAGCCCTCCATCACCCAGGGGTACCAGAGCAGGAGCACACAGACACGGCCAGGAATCCCAAATAGCTCTAACACAAGGGATGGGATAAGAAGACAGAACAACAGCCATCCAGCCAGGACAGACAAGGAACCAGAGGCAAGGATAATGCCACAGTGCAGGCTGGTGGCTGGAACCAGCAAACCAGGTGAGCAGTTGGGGAAACGGATGGCATCACACTGTGTGCTCAAGAAGTATTAGTGGGGTTTTCAGAGCAGTCCTGTGAGGCAGTGGTGGGACCAGCTGCAGTGCAATGTCCCCACCGGCTAAGCAGGGAAACCATGTGGCTGTCCCAAAAAGAGCAAACACTACCAAGCTGGCTGCTCAACAAGGTGCTGCTGATACTGGAACCAATCCTGCCTGCCGGTCCTTCCAAAAAGATCACAAACCTGGGGAAGAGGACTCCGCCAGGAAACAAATCCTAAGACTAGTCATCCTTGAGGAATAACTGCTGTCATAATGCTCAAGGATAAGACAAGGAGAGCAATCAGAGATCACTCCACTGGAGTGGGAGAACTGCTACAGTCCCACAGCTCCAGCAGCGCCACTCTGGACCAGTTTTAAGTGGCAGTGAGTCCTTGTGGTCTCAACCTGTCCTGTAGGTCAGCTGCAAAAAGGGGGCTTCGCCTAAAATCTCCTCTCCAGCTGTTAAAGCCAAGGCTCAAGAGCTGCATTAGGGGCACTCCCCTATCTCTGACCCAGCCTTACAAACCACCCACTGCATTTCCAGCACAGGAGGGCACAAGGGACAGAACGACCTCAATCCAAAACACTCCCTTCATAGCTGTGTCCTGGTGAGATCTGGCTCCCGTGGCCTTCACCTGGGGAAGTGCTGAACTCTGGTTACATTGGGGTCGCTCACAGCCTTCAGCTTCCAGCCCTTTTCATGCCCTGGGGTGATCCTGTTGGGAAGAGACTGCTTTAAAACTAAGGTAATTGCCAAAGAAGGATGTTTGATAAAATCTCAAGTGTCTTCTGAAAACTTAAATGAGGATATAAGAGTCTTTAAAATGGTCACCTTTGAGACCATAATTTTTGCACCTAATGGTTCCTTTTGCATATTCCCTTCTTAATAAAAAATACTTCATACAACTCAGATATGTATGTAACAATTTTGCAGTGTGTTGTTTAAGTACAGCACCAACACAGAGCAGTAACATCTCATAAAATAACTGTTATGTCAGAATTACTTGTAGAGTGGAGAAACAGAGGCAGGAAGATGGGATGTTTTGCTTGTCCCTGAACAAGGTTGAGAATTGAAGGCAGATCTTCCTGGTTTAGTCTCTTCATTCATGTTGCTTCCTATATACATGAAGAATAAGATCACACTTGATCAGGACAGCAGTTTTTCCCAAGAAACATAGAATCAGACTATGAAACAGGTCCCACCACTGCTTATTACCCAACTGAGAAGTGAGAGCTGTCTGTATGGAAGGAAGACCTGGGGACTGAGGGTCTGCTGGCCTCCCTTCACGCTTGCATCTCAGCCAAGGCTCAAGAAGCCATTTACCCTTCTGACTCTGGTGTATCATTGCATGTTCTTGTCCAACTCATCCATCATTTTCTTGCTGTCATTGCCCACACTTCTGTCTTTAGCCGGGCTCACCACTGTGGGGTGGGTATCACTATCACTGTGGCAGACTCCCTCCAGCACAGGCATGAAACCAGAAATTCTGATGTCATGTCTCGTAACCCATCAAAAAGCACCTTGTTTAAAGCAGAGAAATCAGATGAGATCACTGGAAGTTTTAACTATTCTATTTTTTTGGCATACCGCCTACTTATCTGGGGGGCACTGCAAGCGGATATTGTAAAGGTTACGTAAAATCAAAACAAAGTTGTCAGGCTCTGCCCATCATTTGTTTTGGCAAATTTGCATCCTCTGAAAACCATGATGGAGGCATCATTTTCTGCAGCAGAACATCACATACAAGCAAGGCTAACAAGCAGAACAGTCTGCCCAAATTAGCTGGGGAAACTTTAGATGTAAGAGAGGAAAAATTGTTTCATGCTGAGTACATATGCAAATATCCCCACATATCACATCTGTGCCCACAGAATGCAAAAAAGGGAGGAATTATCTATCATACATCCCTTGTCACAGGAGATATTTTTATCATTAGTTGTATTTTACACAAACATTCCAGAAGAGACAAAAGGACCCTTTGCCAACACATCTCAATGACAGTCAGTAAGCAAGCCAGAGGAAGAGATGAAAAAATAGAAGAAAAAAAAAAAAAGAACTACACTGAGTTTAAGTGATTGTGAGTGGGATTCACCTCACTTCAATTCAGCCACCTAAATGTTAGACATCTGCTTAATCTGTTCAGCTATGATTCCTCAACAGGCATCGGAGCGAGGTACCTCCATCAAGAGCGCCACCTCACCAGCCTTAGGCTGGGGTGAATCATGTTCATTATTGATAAACTTAATGGTGAAAGAGTCATGGATGCTGTCGAGCAACATCAACCCAATTACCAAAAGAGATTATCTGGACACAAAATCTCCAGCTCAGGCCAGAGGTTCCTCTGGCAGAGATGGTCTCTAGCAGTGGCAGTGCTCATGGCAGAAGGTGCTAGACAGAGGACTCAAGCCTGGCTCAATTACATCAGGTTGACTTTTCTTTTGATAAAACATAAGCTTAAGGTCTCCAGTACTGTCCCCTGCCAGAAAGGAAGCAGAGTTGCTTGAAAGAAAAATTAGTGTCTGTATATATAATGGAAACAAATGCCCCTTACCCTGGTAACAAGTCAAAATGCAGTGAATGCCTATGGCGTCAAGTTCCAGGTAGAGAAGAATTGAAAAAATAAGGATTATAATTCATGCGCAGGAACCAAATTAACCTTATTTTCAGAAATTTTGAGATTGCATTGCCCAGAGAACAAGGCCAAAATTTAGGTAGCCCTTAGAGGGACTGGTGAGCTTCACTCCAGGCTCCCATGCCACAGATGAAGCTGAACTTGCAACTAAATCTGATAGACTTGTTTCTCTGCTCTACGTGGAGCTGCTAAACCTGCAAAGTGCATTTTTGTTCTCTCAGGCGTACAAAGGCTGGTTCATGTAACCTGGCATATACACACTCCCAAGACGAAAGAGCGTAAATCAGGAACTCCTGGATTCTTTGGATTAAATTCCATTTAAAAGACAAAGAAAATAAACAGGAGATGGGCACCCTCCCACCGTGGCTGGTATTCCCCTTACGTGTACTGGTGAGTCCTTGTCACGTTTACTGGGCTGTGCTAAAAGTCAGCATTCGAGAATCTGGGATTTGAACCTCCCAGGAGAATCTCCCAGCTCTCAGAGGGAGAGATCAGATCCAAGAGGATTTCCATAAGGTTTACCAACGGGTGCTTAGTTACCTTTTAAAGAAAGAGACCTGCAACACCCAGGGCATGTTCGGACATCTGCGCGAGGCGTGTGGCTTTCCCAGTGCCAATGGAAGCACTGCTGCAGAGTCACAGGTGAGAAAGGTGATGGGCACATACCTGGGAAGGACTCTAACAGCAGGGACCACAGAGGTACTGCAGCCTGGTCTCTGCAGCTGCACGCTGGTCACCAAGGGCTGGTTCTGCTTCCCCTCCAGAGGACAGAATCTAATAAACCTGAAAAATAAGTGCAGGCACGCAGGAGGGGCTTACACTGCTGCAGAATGAAATAGAGAACAGTGGGCTGGATTTAAAGTGAACTGTGGTGGTCCAAAGCAGCTTGCATTCACAAATACAACAACATTGTAAATGTACGTTACGTCTAAATACATCTAGTGCTACAACAGTTCACATTTCCCTAATTCAAGGATACAAGACTTAGGAGCTATAGTAATAAAAGCCAAAATTCTTGAACCTCTGTATTGTGGTTTCCCAAAGAAAGGAAATATTTTTCATGTATAGCTCCTGCATCTTCCTAAATTATCTACAAGGAACTGGAGAAAAGAGGAAATAATCACAACCATACAACAAAGCTTCCAGTGAGGCAATTTTACAGCTTGGTTCCAAGCCTCTGCTCGGAATCTCTCCCTCCTCTTTTTTCAGAGCTCACAACAGGGATCAGCAACAGCAGGCATGACCCTCCATTCATGTGTTCCCGCTCTGGAGAAGACGTACATTCGAAGTGTTGCAACTCAGCATCCTTTTCTCCTTCTGAAATAGTTTGCAATGCAAGATTTACAGTCTAAAATATATCACTTAGGTTGTAGAAGTAAGAGGGACAGCTATGGCAGGAAGGAGGAGAAACAGAAGTAGGTTATTGAGTCCAACAGTTTTTCCAAGTCTTGCAGATGGTGAGCACAAGAAGCAAAAGTCAAGTTCACAGTTAAAACTAATGAAATTCTACAAGCCTCATGGGAAATTTGGAAACACAGGCATAAAGTGCAGAATTGCTTTTTGTTTTTATTTCTTTTTTAGTACCTCGCTTACTTGTTCAAACGCACGTGGATGGAATGCACATACAGAATTTCATCAGGTGCTGCGAGATCCTTCCCTTTTTCAGATTGTAACCCTATATCCATGTCTTCGGTCTTAGTAACTACCTACAAAGCTGTGTCTTCAGGTGGGGAAGTACAGAGAGATGGCTGCCTCGGAGCCTGAGAGCACATTTAACACAGAGGACATGTGCTGCAAGCCAAGGGCGCAAGCCTCCAAGCAGGGGACTGTGTGACACTTCCCCTGCCACCAGAGTCAGGAACAGTAATTCCTTTCCCTGTTTCATCCGGGTATCCTGTGTTTTATACACAGTTGGACCAGCATTACCAAGGCAGGCAACAACTTCTCAGGCCAGTGGTCCCACCACCAAACTGTGGTTGAGAAAGAGTCAAGCAGAGCCAGAAGCTGCCTTGGGGCTGGCAAACACAGGAGAGGCGCCCAGCTCAAGTATGGTTTGCTAAGTTTCACGCAGAGCAAAAATTTGAGTACTGCTACTTGTATTAGCCTGGATTTACTGGAGCAGGTTTTACCAGAGCAAGCTTTTCCATCTCTCCTCCAGTTTTTGCACCCAGAAGGTTTGCAGGTACAGAATTCCAGTGAGTATTTACATACTGGGCAACTACATTATGTGTGTGCAGAAATCTCCTGTGTCCTCAGGAAGTTTCCACATCTACCGCAAGGCCAAATAAATAGTTAGCTCAACATGCCCAAAGAGAGATTTCCGCTATCAGCATGTTCAAAGGTCCATTTTTATTTTTCCTTCTTTTTTTTTTTTTTTCCAAATCTTGCCAGCATACTGCCTCACAGCCTACAACATGCAGACACAAAATTCACTTCTGAGGGCAGGTGACTCATTCTGATGCTAATCTCTTTCCTGCTACCTGTGAGGAGGCTGAGCATCCCAATTTAAACATCTCTTTGCCCCAATCATAAGCAGTGTATTTTTAGATAAATATTAATAAAGATGGAAGAGTTTTTTGGTTTTTTTTTTTTTTTTTTTTGCAGCTTCTTTCTAGGTGTCCAGTGACGAGGTAAGATTAAACAACTTATCTCCTTATGTGGTAAAACAAGCTTCTGTATTTAAGATAAACTTTACAGGGCAGGTGGTTTCCTAGAACTGAATATACACAAGAAAACATTTAACTACCCTACATAAACATCAACAAGGTATGAGAAGTGTGCACCTAATAAAGGAGATAGAGGATACCATAAAAAGGGGCCCTAAATCAAAGAGCAGGTTCACAACAGCAAACACTCACATATTGGGCTGACTGAAACCAGCAGCTTGTCCGGACTTTGCTGCTCAGCCTTCAGCATTGCTAGCAACCCAACAGCTCTTCTGCTTTTTCGTTTACTCCCTTGGAGGTATTATCTTGCTGGGGTTATGTCTGGGACTGCATCCACAAGACTACCGTGCAGTATCTGTACTGGGAGCTTCCACCTTTACCAGCTCTTTAAAAGAAAAAAAAAAAAAAAAAAAAAGGGGGGGGGGGGGGGGTGGGGAAGGAAACGCAGAGCAAACATTATCTATTGTTAATTACCTGTAAAGTAGGGCTTTTGCCACTTCCCCAGTTTCTAAGAGCTCTGAAGCGAAACCTGAAAGAAGCCACCCATTGTTTTCAATTGTGCAAGAGCCAGGAGCAAATAGGGCTCAAATTGCAGCTCTGAAAGGCAACAGGAAATTGGCAGCCCGGTAATCTGCTCCCAACTATTCATAGTAACAAAGGCTACATTCCTCCTAAATATTCACCATTAGAAACCCAAGGCTGATCTATTTAGTAGGGCCCACAGAAACCTGTGGAAATAAAGGGGTTTAATTAGAAGGCCATAGGATATGGCTCTAGTTTCTAGCCCCGCAAGTAACATGTATTATTTCAGCTCCCCCCTAGTTTCCCACATATCCAAACGCTGACACTCGGACATCAGGATCACTGCCGTTTCCAAACATTATTTAGAAAAAAAAAAAAATCACAAAACTAATAAATGTGTATCTGTTCATTGCAGATGGGTCATACCGCACAGTGTACAGGACCATTTTAAATTGGTTCTTGTGTTAGGGTTACATATTTTTCCAAATAAGAGTATTAGCGTTGTTTCTAAACCATCACAGTCAAATGTGTGCACACACACACAATGCAGGGCATGTAACACCCACAGCTTATAAATGCTGTCCAGAAAGTGCTACAGTTTCAGGCATTAAGAGGTTTTCCCATTCATTCATCTCTCTGTACGGAAGAATGACTTCATAGTAAAACATCACACTGCTGGGCAAACACTTTGGATTGTGCTAGTGCCTCACAGCGTGACTCCACGCAGCCCTCCAGCCTCAGTTTTCCCAGCAGCAAAAGGGAAATATTTTCCTCAGAGCTGTTTTATCAGGCACAGTTGATTTAAAAGAATTTGTTTTGAATCCAAGTGCAAAATGCTTTGAGCTACTTGTTAAGGAGGCATTGCAATTTTTGCTACCTGAACAGATAGAGTTATCCCAAAACCAGAGGAAGAGCAGATCAGATTAACATTTCCTGAGGATGTTACCTGCACCTGGCAGCAGTGATGGACGGCTGTGGACCTACCATGGCAAGTGCTCCTGCTCCAGTGCAGTGCAAGAGATGGAAAGGAGGGAAACAAGCACACAGGCTCTAAAAGTCAAGATTTGAAAACCCACACAGAAATCTATATGGAGCATTCTGAAGGGCTTCTTATACGTCTACCATTTGGTCTCAGAGACACTCTTTGACTATTTAATGCATCAGAATCGATACATTTTCAACTATAAGTATTTCCTTACGTACTCTTTGCAGATCAGTAAACTCAAGACCAGACATCAGACACTGACAAACGTTGGCCAAGTTCATACCTAGGTCTGTACTTTGGACCAAAACAAAACCATGAGACACAACTATACTCTATTTCCCACCCTGACTACCAGGATCACCTTCACTGTTGATTCAGAAGAGATACAGGATATTTAAAAACGTATTAAATCAGCAACTGCCTCAGCAGTAGCACAGATGGCTTATGTATTAAAAAGAAAGTACCATACAGTCTCCCAACATCCAAGCTAGAGAAAAGCCACAGCACTTCCCACTGCCTCCCAGGCAACTAGTTTATGCATTTTCATTTTTAAGTGTCCTCCTCATAAAGTGCGCAGATCCAAAAGTGTCACATCGAACACCACACAAGAAAGAAACCATGCTTTGGAGATGACCTTTCCCCGGCCAGGTAACTTTGACTTTTCTTCCTGCTTATAATGTGGAAGACAAATCCTCATAGCACTAGAAGAGCTGTCAGGTGGTTTGGAAGTGGAAGCATTTGCCTGAAGACAGGCCATCTCATTTAAAATATCCCCATAGCAGTTAGTCATGTAATCTCAGTAAATGTCTAGGCTCTTCCAGCTACTTCTCACAGTTATTCTGTCACATCAGCTAAGAATGTCTTAACACTTACGAATGCTAGACATTCATAAGACAGTGTGCTGCATTAACCAACCTCAACCAATAAACAAACAAAAAAAAAGAAACAAACCCTGCCACTGGTATGGAGTCCATTCAGAGCTGCTTGCAGTGGCATTAGGCCCTAGAGTAAGCACACTGTCTCCTGGCCAACTTAATCGCTAGTGTAAATCCATCAACTTCATTCATTCATTCCATGGTCTAAAAACAGTCATACTACGGTAGCAGTCCCAAAGGGTCAGGCAGGATGTGACTCCCATTGTGTTCCTTACTGCACAAACACAATGAGGTTCAGCCCTTTGGGGCAGAGCCTCTGTCAAACGTTTATGCCTTTTGACAATGTGTTCCATAGGATATTTGTTTTCAGTTTCGTTGCACTGTACATGTATACAAAGGTTTACAAAACAGGGCATGCTTACACAGCAAGAGAGGCATGGCTATCATGCACACCTTTCTGTAAGGACTAAACCAAATGTACGTTTTTCTATGAAAAGAGCAATTCACAGCAATTACTTTTTCAAGCTGTAGATAATTCTGTAATATGCACAACTGACACCGTTTCCCTTCCTTTTACAATATTGTCACATGCATATGTCAGGAATATTGAAATACTAATTTCTGGTCCTTTTTTGAAGCTAAAATCAAAAGTTATTCAGCAAAGCTAGGGGTTCACCCCTACATACCTAAGAAATAAGACCATGTGTGACCTGCAGGAAATCTGTATTTGTATTTACTACTAAGTAAATGAGATGTGTCTTATCTCAAGACACCTTCACCAGAAGTGGGAGTCACAGCTGCAAGCATTATACCGGGAAAAGCAACACCATTGCATCTCTTTATCACAAATATAAACTGAGCAGTAAATATCACTCCAGGATTAATGCTTCATTCCAACTGTATTGACTTCCAATATGGTGGCCAGGATGTCCATGTTCCTCTTTTAGCCTTTAACTGACAGCGAGTTTGGATTTATCTGATAATGCTGCAGCCAAGGAACACAGTATCTAACAGAATACACTTGCATAGACATAGCAAGGTATTCCTAACTTGAAGTGAGAGCAAATCCGTGCCTATACACTGCTACCTGCGTGCGTAAAAAAGCCCATTTCAAAGCACATACACACACACAGAAAATGCAACTGAAAAGTTCAATGGTCATTGCAACGCTTGCAGGAATCTGCCTCCTGAAAACACTCAGTGAAGGCCAGGGCATTTGCACTGTCTGTGGCAGGAGGGACACACACGCTGCAAGAGCTCTCCACTCACAGCGAGTCTTCACAGCGCAAGGGTACACACAGAGCCTGAGTAACTCTGCAGGGATTTCTAAATGCTGAGACAGCAGCAGAAAGCTGATCTGCGGGCTGTGCTTGCCGCCCAAATCACAGACTGTTCCTACCCCCCTGCAGCACAGTGGGGCATCAGTCCTGTGTACAGGCTACAGCCCAAGCCCATGTCCTTAACGTGGGAGGCAGAACATGCTGAAGGTAACCTTCTGGAGAGCTCAGGAGTTTTTTGAAGTAGAATATCCCATTAAATATAAAACAGCCCCTTGTGGCCATGGAACTGACGCCAAGAATAGAAGCCATGCCTTGGCTACTCCCATCAGCAACAGAAAGGCAAGAAACAACCACAGCTAGGAAGTACAAATAGTTAAGAGCTGCCCTAAAGCAACTTGATAAACAAGTGCTGAAGGCTCATCAGAACACCACCTGTGCAACCCACGCACTTTAGAAGGCTGGTAAATCCAGCTGTGTGATAGCAGAACATAATTTTATTTCAGTTTTTTTTTGAAGCACCACCATGACTGACAAATGCTGCTGCTGGAAGAAAGCCAACAATTAATCAGGATTCCTAAGAATTTGGAGGTAATTTTAGCAGAAGAAATACAGAGGTATCAGTGAGTTCTGAACATTCCTTCAGGACAAAAATCCATTACTTCATATAAATCCATTAAAACACTCAATATAGCCCTTTTAATCCCTCTTAACAATTTGCTTTATCAGAGACAGAGGAGCTAATCCTCTCCCACCTGTCTTTATGATATGGAAGCAGAAACAAGAGCAAGTACTTTTCATTTGTTAAGCATTATCCCCCCTTGTATAATGCTATCATCCACACCAGCATTAGCGTAATGAAGCCATCTTTAGAGAAACACCCCAGCCATCTCCAACTCTCACCCTAGCAGTGCATTCCTCCAGCAGGGAACATGGAAACATCTACCATCTGTTTCCAAAACTCATCTCTCACTACAAGCTTCAAGACACTAAGCAAACCAAGACTTGAGGTCCAGCTTTCCAGAGTTTCTCTTTTTCCTTCATCCCAGACCTTACACGACACATTTCAGGACTCTGCTGTATATAACCAGCTGGCAGGCTTGTTCAAATCCATCACCAACCTACACAGCTAGGTTAGTAGCTCTCACACCCTTCGAGGAAACTTACTCAACACAGAGATGGACCATATCATTATGCAAAGGCCATTGGCTCAGTGGCTTTGAGTGTCACTACAGTCTTGAAAATGGTCATCTCTGACCAACAGAGACTGACAAGGATTTCACTGTCTCCCAAGGGCTGTTTGCAGCTGTCACTGTTAGAGAAGTATCAGTCATAAGAAAGTAGTACAAAGCAAGTTGCCTACTCCTCAGAAACATTCCTCTCTTGGCTTTGCTTCACATCTCATGAAGAACAGATCTTGTAAAGCAGACTTCATGTACATACACTGCTGCCCCACAAGGCTCCCAGCCTGTAAATTTCATCACACCAAGATTGGGAGAGCAGTACTAATCGCTGGACACTGCAAAGCAAATGCTTTCCTAGTTGTAGCCAGATTATTTCACAGTATATCTCAGAGAGGTCACACGTGCCACTTCATAAAGAATGCAACTTTTTAGTCAGCTCATTATATGATACCAGATCAGTTTTGACAGAGTTAACTACAAAAGCCAAGCTTATTCCAGTCATCAAGATGCTAGGAGTCAGAACAGGCAATTCAAAGCAGCAGGACTTCAAAATGCAAGATAAGACACATCTGTGACAGAACCACTTACTCTGAACACCACATGAAATTACATCCATTTAATAAACTTCTTACTTTAAAAGAATTGTGACGTTAGCCTTGACCAACGTGAACAGAAGAATGATGTTTCCCCATTCAGTCTTAATGAAAAGCTTTTTTGTTCAATGTGTGTTAAATGGCCACAAGTAGCTGTGACACCTAGGTCACCCTTAAGAGCCTTTAAATTAAGACAGAAGATAGATTCAGTTGACACTGGGAAAATGTATGAGAAAAGAACCCAACAAGCCATACGCATAGGCACAAGTATCATTATTTTTTATCCTGCTCCATGCTTTTTATTTAGATTGAGCTTGATAGGTTCATTACTTCAGTTGATGTACAACTTAACCAGCCAAGAAGCTCTATATAGAAAAATTTAAAATAGATTTGTATGTTAATTTGGTATTCTTTAGGAAAAAAACCCAACAACTTTGAAGTTATGCACAACTGTTATGCTTTGCTAAATAAACAGGGCCTACACTTCTTGACACTGTTAAGTATAATGTAGACATTCAATGGTACTAAATTTTCCATAGCAAAAACTTACTTTATACAGTTAGCAAACTTAAAATTAGAGCACAGACTAGTGGTTTTTAAGTATCGATAGGAAGTTATTCACTGCCCGATAGACTGCAAGGAGGAAATCCCCAACAAACATGCATATGTAGCTTACAACCTGTCATTATAACAAAAGAACTCAAGAGCCATTTTCATTAATTAATATATTTTCTGCATTATAGTTAACATATGTACTTTCTTTGTGTCATCCTTATTTCGTTAAGTATTGATATTTTGTTATATTCAGACATGAGTACATTTCAAAGTCTTTTGCAATAAATATCATAAAATAATAGAGATTCACATAATAAATATTCTTTACAATAAAAAAAGTTTAACAGACTTTTGTCTTAAAAATAGTTGGGATTCAACTTTGTGTTTTATACATAACATATACAAAAAAGGACCACAATTTGTGGCTAAGGCAATAAAACAGGGACAGAATAAATTCTAAAGTACAGAAGAGCTAAATTCACTAAACTGAAGGATCACAAGGAACTTTTAGGATTCAAGAACGTTTAGGTGCCTCAATGACACCTGAAAGCTGTTTGGATATATGAACACCACCAACTTTAATATCAACTGATACGGATAGACTATAAAAACATGAGTAGGAAGGTGGAGCGAGCAATATCCTTCAAAGATTGACAGCAAAAGAAACAAATGAGTATGTTGCAGCCATAATGTCTCCAATGTGAAGATCTACATAGCGTAGCAAAAACTGAAGTTACATTGAAAATGTAAAGAAGGAAGCAGGGTAATTCTCAGGACTGAGAATGTTGCAAAAGTTAACACAAAAAGAGGGGGGGAGGAGGAAAAAAAGCAAAAAAAAAAAAAAAAGCAGGCTGCTTATAGAAGAGTCAGGCCTTTCATTTGGTAAAGCCTTGATTTTACATCCCTCTCCAGAAAAAACAAGCAAAAAGTTATTTCACAATCCAGCTCACTCATAAAAGTTATTCTTCCTTGGTATCCAGGGAGTTAAGGAAAAAAAAAAAATAAATTGCCGAGAACAAAAAACATCTTTGGGAAGATATTCACAGAGCAAGAAGCTTCAAGAGCCCAGTGAGCCCTCACTGTCTCTTTCAGGAGTGGTTCGGTTACAAACTCAAAAGACCCTGTGCCAAAGTAAGCGGCAGATGCAGATACCAGGTCCACACTTACCAAAGAGCAGCAATGACTACGTAAACCGCTCCACACTCAGCCAAGTCAATACAAAGAGGAGAGCAAAGATGCAAAGGGAAGAACTTGTGTATCTGAAGTTGGGGAGACAGGAAAGCAAAGCCCCACCCCCAAACAGGGGGGAGGAAGAGAAAAAAAAAGAAAACAAAAAAAGGAAAACAAAAATCAGCTACAACCTGAAAAACTGAAGTTGGAGGAATTAAACCTCCCTCCCAAAATCATGAGGGCTTGCCCTGACCCTGGGAGGGGCAGCTCTCCAGTTTACAATAGACTGTGTTGGAGTTCTTGCATCGGCAACCGGGACGATTGATGCGATCGTAACACCCTCGACACAGTTTTAGGCATCCTTTTGCAGGAGGGTAGCAGAGCAAGCAAGGCAGAAACAAGGACATCGCTCCCATGCACAGGTACCTAGAACAGCAGTGTGACTGGGAACAAGAGCAGGGATTATCCGCGTAAGAGTCCCCTTCATCGTCGTTAGAACAGTGGTAGAAGATCCCTTTGACCAAACACATGCAGGTGCTGTACTCCACCATGCTCTCCGCAGAGCACAAGCACTGCCGGTTGCAGGCCAAGCAAGAAGGGAGGGCCCTCGGTGCTGTGCACTCACCGCACTTGCACTTCCCACACTGTTCGCAGATAAACTTGTGCTGCGTCAGGTCCTCTTTCAAAGGACCCTTCAGATCATCTACAATCAGAGACGACTGCTTGGGCTGCGTCCGGATTGTCCGATCAGATCTGTGGCCTGAGCCCGGCCTGGATGGCGGTGACCGTCCCAGCAGTCCTTGCTCTGAGGAAGCACTGCTGTTGCTCCCTGAGCTAGCTGCGCTCCCCGTGCTAGTTGATCTGCTCAGTACGGGAGCCCTCGCATTATGCTGATGTGCCACATGCCCCGTGTGACTGGGTCTGTGTTCGTAATTATTATTCACATTAATTGGTAAAATCTCATGAGTCCTTTCATGCTTCTCTTGCCTCGGCGCTGTCCGTGGACCAGACTTCTTCACCACAGATGGACCTTCCGTGTACTCATTGCTGCCCCTGATCGCCTTGATCTGGTCCAGTGACAAGATAGTCGTTGGCTGGCTCTCTCTGTCATAGTCCAAACGCTGCCGGCTGTCCAAGGAGGGCTGCTGAATCACCACTAGTGAACCACCGCTGCCATGTTGACTTTGGGGCTCCATCTGTAGTGATCTCTGCTTCTGGCATTCAGTGGGAACCTGGCATGCATCTGAAATCCTAAAATAATAAGACAGAAGGTATAAATAAACATTGTGTGTGTACGTATATACACACATACACAAGATCAAGAGCAAAAAAGGAATAAAGAAAGGGATACTTTTTAAAAACAGAAATGATACGGCAAACCACAAATTGCCCTCAACACCTGGTACGGGTCTCTTTCAGCAGGGGATTACAACAACGCTGAGGACCTGGCCAAAGTCCAGCAATGGGGAGAGTCTGGGTATGGCATCACAGATGAGGAATGCAAAGGAGACCCCATGCCATAATAAATAAATAAATAAATCAGTCAGTCCAGCATTAACCTGTAGGCTTACTTGGCAAGCCATGGAAAATAAATGCTTCTCACTTGCTACTGAATTTGACATCTGTCTAAACTAACTACCAATAGCAATTCTGAATGCCCCCAAAACTAGTTTCAGAACATGCAAGAACACCATCAGGTTCATGTTCAATACAGCAGAATAAAGAAAACGCACAATTCTCACTTTTCTGTCTGAATCTGCAGCATCAGAAAGTTCAACAGATTTGCCTGCTAGTACATTTGGAAAGCCTCCTTTGTAAAGTGACAGATGTGCATTACAGAGCCTCGAACTAAGTACTGTCAAGTGGCCAAGACATAAGAAAGCAACTCAGCATTCAAACCTAATATGCTCTTTGTAAACCTAAAGAGCAAGGGTGCAAGCAGCCCATTCTCAAGTATTTTCCAACCACAGGTCAGGGTGTGAAAGAAAAATGGGTAGAATAGACTAAGATGAACTAGGGGTCAGATAACATTTTTATGAATCCCTAGGTACTTCTTAAGAACAGGTGATTAAAAACACCCCAAAACACAATCAAAGAACAACCCGATTTTCACAAGACAAACGGATTAAAAGCTTCTCAAATCAATACATCTTCCAGTCTATCTTTCAAATAAATGTTATTCATTCCTTTTCATTCCACCTAGCTATTGACAATGCCGATTCAGAAAACTGCAGTGACAGTTCCATACCTATATAAAAATTTAGTCAACTAACTAAATGACACATTTATATGGAGAACCAAGAAAATAAACTGCTTTCCTTTACTCACAACTAGGGGAAAGTCCCTTTTCATTCTACCTGAGATGTCATCTATGCTCACCTGAAAGAAGAGAAAGGTAAATGCTATGCAATCAAGCATTTCCAAAGAACTTAGCCAACAATTGTGAGAAAGAGTCTGTCTTGCCTACTCAGGCCACAGCCGGCATGAACCTGTTCTCCACTCAGGAGAGAAAAAGGCACAGTGGCATGGAGGCACAGGGACAAGCAAAAGGAGGGAAAGTTTCTTCTAACAGGTAGTTACGCATCTTTATCACTCTGACCACTAATAAATGCTTTGTTTCTGCCAGGACACAAAGTCTTTGTGCTGATCCAATCAAAGATTTAATTTTACATTTAATGTCAGCTGTGTGGACTTCAGGGTCACCAGATTAAGAGGGAAAGGAAAAAAAAAAAAAATAACGAAACCCTCAAAAAACCAGAACCCAAACATGTTCACTTCTAATTCACCCCACATAACAAGCTGTGCTCTTCATAAGCACCGAATACAAATTCACAACAGACCAAGGGTGAACGAATGGGAAAAGGGAAAGATTTACAACGGTACCAACCAGGAGCTGGGCTTCCCAGGGGATGAAAAATAATATCCCAAGAAAATGCAAAAGACATCCAGTGCCATCTTTGGGGGGAAGCGCAACATCAACACAGCACACAGACTGACAAGACCAGCTGTGGACCAGGCAGAGAGCCGCACAGTTGAACGAGCTTAAGAAACCACCTCCACCCCCTCAAATAAAAAGTTTTCAGCTGGTTCCTCCCCGCGCCCCCTGCACCGATTAAAACAAAATAACATACAGCAAAGTCGGCGAGAGACCTCACGCTTCTGCACCCAGGGCAGGCAGAGCCCGCAGTGCCTCCACCGCGTGTCAGCGCTCCCTCTCCACACCTCGGCAATC
>NW_010118503.1:0-10541 GCF_000699245.1 Pterocles gutturalis | reverse complement strand
TTTAGCTTTCCTAACCTCATCTCTGGCTTTTCAGGCATTTTCTCCGTCTTGCCCCCAGGATACCTGTCCTTGTTTCCACGAAGAAGTCTTAAAGTCTTTATTTGGGGGTGTCCTGGGAATACAGTGCCTGTCCATTTGGCAGTAGGGATGACAGCATGTTTCATTCAGCTAAGAACCATCTTTTATCAAAGATTGACAAGGAGCTCTGAGTACCTGACTGCTTTTGTGTGATCTTGAACTGACGTTCAGCCACTCTCTGACCCATTTTCTGTATCTTCAAAATGAGGTAGAATTGTTTGAGTAGCACCTGAGATCCTCAGCTGGAGACTTTATGTACGTACAGTTCTTGTATGCTCAGGCTAAGCAGTAACCATGAAAGCCCAAAGCAATAGCTGAGCTCTCAGAGCCTGGTGCCTGCAGGAATCGCTGCGTGCGAGGGAATGGTGCCAGTGTCTCCTCTGGAGGCAGCCTGCAGCTAGTAAATGCTTCCTCTTCCATTAGCAAAGATGAAAGCAGAGTGAGCTTATGCCTTACAGGCACAACAGAGAAATGGCACTGCCTTCCCCATCATCCCTCCATTACAGGTCACATTGCTAGTTCTCCTGCTTGCCTTATATATAGGTTGATGGTCCAGCACTGTGGGAAGCATACTCTCCACTGTCTGCTTTTAGAGGAGATCAGTGTTACTCTTTCTGCTTGCAGTTCTCAAACTCTATAGTCATAGGAATATAGAGCTGGAAGTGACTATCATAGAACATCCAGTCTGTCACCCTTCTCCAGAACACACCACTGGCACTTCTGAAAGATCCTTGTCTGGTTTATTCTGAAGAGCCTGCAGTGGCAGGAGACCCCCCCCCCCATCTCTGTAAGGAAAGTACTTCAATGCTATAAGAACGTTTTCTTCCCATGTAGTTTTTTGTCATTCATTGTAGCTTAAGCCCATTATCCCTAGTCTCACGTCAAACAGGATGAGTGTGCTTATTCTTCCATGTCTGTCCAACATAACTGAAGACTATTATCAAATCTTCCTTGAACTTTCACTTCCCTTAAGTAACACCCATCTTTGGGGAAAATAGTCACTGTGCTTGTTTTCTGAGGGCCAGTGTCGTAGTGGGAGCCCAGCAGAAGATTTCTGCCTTTTTATTGGGTTTGTTTTGTTTTGGTTTGGTTTGGTTTTTCTACAGGAGAATTGTCCTGACCATTGCTCCAGTCTTGGCTCTGGTTATGACTGGTACAACAACAAAGTCTGCACAACCTCCTGAAATATATCACTATTTTAGACTTTAAAGGCAAAAGTTATTGTCTGGAAATATTAAATCATATCACTAAGAATTACCTAACCCATGGACCAAGTTTTAAACTGTGATTCACTGAAGACATCAATCAATGATAGAAATAAGTATTTTTCCAGGAAGGCAGAAACTCCTTAATAGAAGACTAAGGCCAATAAAAAAAGATCTACCTCTTAAATCATAGTCCACCTTACAGAAAAGCCAAGAATCTATAACATTGCTGCATTACTGAAATTGCCTATTAGAATCCTTGGAGAATTTCCCTTAAGACTTTTGAAACATTCAGACTGAGAAAGGAACAGGAAGAAAACTACTCTTGATTTTAATCTTGTGCTATTTAACTTGAAAGCAAAGACAAACCAAGGCAGTGAATTCATCTGGAAGCATTATTTTTTTTTTGGAAGATGTATTTACTTGAAATATTCTGACACCATCAGCTAGAAAAAAAGGGAATTTTACTGTAAAACTATCAGCATTTTTACACATCTGGGGCTCTTCTTAGTGTTGCTTTGCCTTAGTGTAGCAAACCTGACTCTAGCTTCACCAAGAGGCATAAAGAAAGGGCTCATGTGAAAACTGGGTGTCTTGAAACCCCCTTCCCTCACCTTCCCTCTTCTGTCCAAACTATATTAGATATCAATCCCAAGGACAAGTCTTTCAGTACATGTTCATCTACAAACAATACACTTGGGCAGCAAACAGATATTAAAAAGAGTCATTACATGGTGAACAAACCTCTATTCTTCTGTATGCTGAAAAAAAACAGACTAAAAGCACAGTGCTCTCTCTAGAAAGCTCCAAATTGGTTATCTGTCACTATAAGAGGAGAGAGATTGAAGCTTTCCCATAGAGTGGTATCTCCCTGTTCACGCAAGCCAAAGTGAAATGAAAGATTGCCATTAATGTGTAGATGATGTACTACCCATAGAAGTTGGATTTTCTCTCTTTTACTTACTAAATACTCAGAAGCCCACAGAGAAAGGTGATATGATCACAATAATAAATTTTACAGCTCTTTTGCTCTGATTTTCTGTCTGGGAACTGTAAATCACTTTTAAAATAGAAGCTTATCACAGAAGAAAAGGCAGTTGGTACCTCTCTGTGAGCTGACAAGTTATGAAACAGA
The DNA here is from genome assembly GCF_000699245.1 of Pterocles gutturalis. Taxonomy (NCBI): domain Eukaryota; kingdom Metazoa; phylum Chordata; class Aves; order Pterocliformes; family Pteroclidae; genus Pterocles; species Pterocles gutturalis. The sequence goes on along the minus strand of NW_010118503.1, from coordinate 8,123 downwards.
CTAGAAAAGGCATTTTGGTGCATGGTATAAATTTCTACTGGGTAACCAGTAAGAAGGGCTAAAACCTCTTAATTCCTCAGTGAACTTCTTAAGCCTACTGAAGAAAAAGCACTGGGCAGGCAGCAGAGAGATGTGACTTTCCTCCTCCATCATCTTACACTGCTTATGAAACAGCCCAAACTCTTTAAAAAGAACATATCCATCCACTAGGCTTCTTCACCTTTTTCCTAAGTGCTGAAATAACCAGGTGCCACCATCTTCCTAAGCCCTGCTGGGAAGCAGAACCTAGCTCTTGCATGCCTTACTCTTCAACAGCTGCGAAACAGCAGCATAGGAACATGCTCGGAGAACACCACCATGATTTGATGTCTTTACAAATGCAGTTTGCAACCTCTTTTCCTTCCAAAGTGTCTGCTTGTATCCCATGGATTGCTGTGCAATTAGAGAGTGCACCTGGGAAGTGGGGGCAGGGCTCGTTTCTCAAGGGGTCTCCTAAGACCCACATCCCCCCTCTTGCATCTGGGCACTCAGCCCCATCCTGGGCCAAGTGTACAAAACCCCTGTGTACTGCAGTTCTGAAACATTTCCTGATCTTAGGTATTTGGCAAATAATACCCAGTACATAATAAATAAGGATACTGCTTGTATTTTTTCTTTGAATCATAAAGGTACCAGCTATGACAAGGAGAAACAGGTATGTCAGGCACTATATTGATATCCATAATGTGTAACGCTCCTCCTTAAAAAGCTCTAGTGCTTTATTTACACAGTTAAACATGATTTCCTTCCTTCCAAAAATCAAACCATTTTAATTCACATAAATGAAAAGTTTACCAGTGCAAGAACAAAGGTATAAATAAACTCAAAATCTAGGATGCAGGCTGTATTTCCATAATATACGCTAGTTTTGAAGGCTAACATTGATATCACTATATTTCTGCCCTAGGACATGCTTATAAAAACTTTTTCAAAGGAACACTTCTTTTCAAGCAACAATGTTCCCTTTCTGTGTGGCAGATTCTGTTTTCTGTGACTAACAAGATAATTCAATTACAAAGACACATTCAGCAGTACTGAACATTACAACTCAGATTGCAGTATGAGCGATTAAGAACAGTTCAATGTGAAAGCCAGAAGTTTTAAGCCCGTCATCAAAAATTAAATCGCATAACATAGGGACAGGAGCTGGCTGCAGGTGTAACATGCTCTCTCACTTGATGACTCATTTCGTTGACTCATTTTAATTATGTTAATGACTCATTGTGATGATTCCAGCAACATAAATCCAGTTTGTTTTATCAGCAACATACAGATAACAGCTAAAAGCTCCGGAGAGAATCAACTAACATAAGCAACTAAAATTAAATAAAAAAATTTATTTTTTTTTTCAGAGTACTAGCATTGATGTCAAACACATAAAACCAGTTTTGTTTACAATAACCCACATTTGCTTGTGGCATTCCTCCCAGAAGAAAGTGGCTGCTCACTTGTTGAACGGTGTTTTGCAGACCATACTCTTGCATTTCTGTTGACTTTGATTGATGAAGGCAAATCTTGGAAAGGTCTAGGCCACCGCTGTTCAGCTATTGCGACTGTCAGCAGATAATTTCAACGCATTAAACGCTGATGTGTTCGTGCTAGCACACTTTCACCCAACTGAACACATTAAATTGCCCTCACTCTTTGGAAGAGGAGTGACGGGGCAAAGTGGAAGAAGAAATCACCACCCGTCTCCTCCCTTCTCCGGGCTCTCCATGGAAGCTGCCAGGCATACACCCATTTGTCTTGAACTGCCTGAGCCTGCAGCTCCCAGTTTCACTAAGGGGTCAGTAAAACCCCAGACCAGTCTGTATCACCATTTCCTGCTGGAGCTGAGAATTGCTAAGACAGGAGATACTTCAGTCAGGGACCAGTTTCCTGTGGGTTTCTGAGTGGCTGGACACCCACCTCGTTCCCCAAGTCACTGAGGCTCACAGGGGTCCCTGGTAATGGGAGTGCCAGAGGAGAGATGATTTTCCTACCTAAGACACAGAGGAGTGTTTACTAAAATATATGTGGGCTACCAGGCAACTTGACTATCCACACATACATTCAGCCATAACTGCCAAAAAGCTAAAAACTTTGAAAAAAATCATGAACCAAATTAAAGCTGTGAATCATTTAGCTCAGCAGTGAACAAGAACTGTCAGCAAAATGCCTGCAGCTAAGTCATCATTCCTCTTTTAAATTTTCCATACCCAAAGTCTCAGTTAAGCTTACCTTTAAATTCACCTCTGAAAAAGTAGGCTAGATAGTGTAAAGTATTATGACATGTACCATGCCGGAGATTAACTGTCATCCACACCACTGAAATCATAAAAAGTGATACTGTGCTGATGACAAGCGTATTCTAATTTTTTATTATTCTACAGTCTTAATATGCAAAACCTTGGTCATACTAAAAAGTCATTTGGTTTCCAATACTGATAAATAACACTGTAATCCCTAAAATATATAATATCAAAGGTTTTCACAGCATTTAACAGTCCTAGAATTCTATGTTGTTAATGTTAATGTATCCTCCAAATATCTCTGATCTGTGTATTGTATAGCCCAACTGGGAAATTTTGCAGTCTCTCATTTCCAAGCTCCCCTCATCATCCAACACACCCTCTACAAAGGCAACAAATGTTCAGTTAAAAATGGTGTGAATAAAATGTAATTTCTTGATAAAGAGGCCAAAACAGAAGTTTCACCAAAATTCTTTGCTTGTCAAAGAATATTTGAATAATAATTTTAAAACAAGAGTCCCCTTACATACAGTAAGTAGATTTCTGTAGCACCAAGCTGAATAACTTTAGGGACAGAAATTAAAGCTCCCTCTGTTTTCTTTTCATTTTTAATATGTGGAAAGAAACATTTACGTTTTTCTTCTCTTACTACTTTATTTATTCTAACAATTAGGATAAAGTGGGTCTTCTGTCATGGTTTAAGCCCAGACAGCAATAAGCACCACACCCCCAACTCACTCACTCCCACCCGGTGGGATGGGGGAGAGAATCAAAAGAGTAAAAGTGAGAAAACTCCTGGGTTGAGATAAAGACAGTTTAATAGATAAAACAAAAGCTGTGTGCTCAAGCAAAGCAAACCAATGAATTCATTCACTACTTCCCATGGGCAGGCAGGCATTCAGCCATCTCCAGGAAAGTAGGGCTCCATCATGCCTAAAGGTGACTTGGGAAGACAAAAACCATAAGCCCAGACATCCCCCTCAGCTTTATATGCTGAGCTTGATGTCATATGGAATGGAATATCCCTTTGGTCAGCTGGGGACAGCTGTCCCAGCTGTGTCCCCTCCCAACGTCTTGTGCACGCCCAAGCTGCTTGCTGGTGGGGTGGTGTGAGGAGCAGAAAATGCCTTGACTCTCTGTAAGCACGGCTCAGCAATTACTAAAACATCCTTGAATTATCAACACTGTTTCCAGCACAAATCCAAACCAGCCCCATACTAGGTACTATGAAGAAATGTAACTCTATCCCAGCCAAAACCGGCACAATCTTCAAAGACACATAACTTTAAGAACACCCTTATGATAAATAATTGAATGCCTCCCATATGAAAAGAAACATTTTTACACATCGATTTAGTCAGTTCAGCCATTCATCTGAAATGAATAATTGCTTCAGTTAACAGTCAGAGAACTTAGAAGCTTAGACCAACCAAGACTGTGGCAGGAAATTACACAGTTTATTATGATTTATAAGAGAGATAAAAGAATTGAAATACTGAAGGATTGCCTGGAACAGGCTGGCTTTTCAATCAAGTGCAAGTACACAGAGCTCAGCCGGCATCACTCTTCTTCTTCTTTACTCCAGGAAAGAGCGCAGCACCTCTGTCTCTCCCAGCCCCCCTGCTGCCTTAGGAGTAGCGGGAAAAGTTGGGTCCAAACCTGCTGTCTTCCCTGTAGGTGCTTTTACAATTCACATACCCCACCGACTTCTACTAAACTTCCTTTAATCGTTCACACCTTACATTTTTTTTCTGCAAATCATATCCTGTTTGATTTTTTTCCACGTAAAACCAGCTATTATTTCTGAAGAACCCCATCCCCTCAATTTGATTGTAACAATTCTGGTTCCCAGTGTCAATAAATATTTGAATTCCCCTAGAAGAACAGTTTAAGGTGGTTAGAAGGGAGATGTTTGCAACAGTACCAAAAAAAAATCTAGTGAAACAAGCAAAGTGATTTTTATTCAATTAAGAATATATAGCTGAATTTGAACCTGATCTGTCTGCTGCTACCACAGCTGAAAAAACGTTGCAGTTAGAACTAACAGAGGTTTGCCTTTGCATGAATATAAAGAAGTCTTAAATCACTATAGAAAGGTGAGCAACAAACCCACAAGCTTCTGAAAACACCATTTGCAGTGCCCAGAAGGTAATAATTAGAGGCCATCTACTTGCTGTTTGGCCAGTCCATGCATAAATCATAAGGCTTCAGCATCAGATCCGCACTGCATTTATGGGAGAGCTTGAACAGTCCTCCAGGAAATGCTGTATCACAGCAAGTAAACAGGCAGCCAGCTCAGGAAGGATATTAAACACTTAATCAAACAGCAGTATAGGCTGTGTTTCAGATCTCAAACAATTACACAGTTATGTTCAGTTGCGTTGTTTTTTCTAAAAAGTTGGGCTCACTCGGAGGGAATGGTCTGCGCTGTGTTAAAGGGTGGAGGCAGCTTAAAACACAGAATTGTTCTGAGTTTGGGTTTGGTTTTTTTTTTTGAGTTAACAACATAAAGTTTAGGTTTATAATACTGGGAACACAGTACAAAAATTTGAGCATTCTCACAGATATCGCTAAGCCCTTTAGAGTTCAATAGTCTCTGGCACATATTGATTTCTCATTCTATTTTATTTGCATAAACTTGTCCACATTCTAGATAGAAATATACCCCCAGGGAAAAAAATTAGAAAAGCCGATTCAAATGCCTTTCCCTCCTGAGCCCCTTGTGGTCCAAAAGTAATTTTAATAGAATCTGCAGAGAAACCAAGAGGTCACTAACACAGACCCACATCTTAACAGGGTTGCCAATGTTTCAGTAGTTGCTTGTGTGAATGTCAGAAGCCACAGATTATATCCTGTAACTTTAAATAACTAAGACAAAAGAACATTTGACTGTGCAAAAATACAGTCTTACACCATTATTCAAAGATTTTTAGAATCAATATTAGTGGTATGACCTAGGGACACAGATACAGACCAGTTTCCTTCTCCTTTTCTCAGCCTGTTTGTTCACTGTCCTGCGCAGGTCCAACTGAAAAACAAGTCATGAGGACCTTAAGCAAGGCAAAGATAAATTCCACTCAAATCCAATGAACCCATCAGACTGAATGAAGTAAGCTGTGTCACATCCAAAGATCAAAATAAATTTTTCTGTGGTCTGAGTCCTGTATTAGTAGCAGGTCCCATTTGCAAGCACCTCTGGTCAGACTGTGCCCACCCCAGAGGTCAGCTTGCAGGAATGGGGAAAGGATGCACACAACTTCTTGGGGTTTGTCTTCATGTTTCTCTTCAAAAAGCTCTCCTGAATGCACTTTACTGTAAGGGCTGAAGCTTCCCCATCCAGCTTAATTATCTTCACCTGTAACTAAGGTTAACCCCAAAGTTATCCACTAGTCCTCATCCCCAGCTTGTTCCCAGTTCAACTCCCACCATCCTGTCAGCCTGAGCTTCAAGTCCATGCTGGGCTGCTGGGTTTGTGCCTTTGTAGGGTCCTGGTGTTTGCAGTGCTCCTCTCCCCATCTCAGCGCTTCCACCAATGAGTCTGGATTCACTGGGCAGCTGCCAGCCTTCACAACCTTTCTGAACATCATTTTTTTTTTTTGTTTTGTTTTGGTTTGGTTTGATTTGGGGTTTTTTGCACAGAAACAGGCGTTGTGCAGAGCAATCCCTACTAGGACTCTACAGGGGAGCCCATCACACCTCGCCAAGCAAATGGCCACTGCATTTGATATCAAGCAGGAAAAAACAGTGCACATTGTCCAGGCTGACCGAGACAACTTGAAGACTGGTCCTCAGCTGAACGAGCACCTCTGGTTTCAGCCCTGTGACCAGTAGGGCCACCTAAGGCTACCTTGTCATCTGCCACAAGATTTACACTCCCAAGGTAAGCGGATGGAAATCGAGCCCTATTCCTCTCAATACAACTAAATTGTAACAGCTTCTGGGACAGTAAGATGCTACCAGTGTTTGCTGGAAGAAAGGCAAATGGAGTTGCTGGTCTTGCCTTCGTGCTGTAGCACCTGTTTGAGCTGGGAAGCCGTCCCTGGGGTAACAGTCTGCAAATGCCCAAGGGCTGAAACTCAAATGAAAAATAAAGGGATTTCTGATGTGTTTTAAGTGTAAAGAACAAATCCAGTAAAGAACAAATCAGCAGTGAACTGGCATGCCAGCATTTATCATCCAACAGTTTCATCAGTTTACCATACCCCAGAAGTCATCTCCATGTATTGCAGAATCAGTATGACTGAGGTGAACAAGAAAGATTGCAAAGCTTTTCTGTAACTCAAAGTCCTATCTCAAGGAAAAACTCTGCTTAATATATGTTCGTTCTTTCAATATAACGTTAGCCTCCTTTAATGTGAGCCCAGAAACCTTTGGGCTGTTTTGTTTTGTTTTTTTTTCCCCAAAAAAAAACCCCAACAAAAAAAAAACCCCAAAAAACTCTAGAAGTCAAGATCTATTCTCCTTTGAAGATTTAGGGGAAACAGTCATGTGCAATGAGAACTTCAAGGCTTTATCGGCTGATGATCTGAGAACCTTTGGTTTACACTGTTTTCACTGACATAAACTCAGCCCATCTCTACGCTGCCTGGAGCCTTAGAGAATCAAACATCTCATTTGTCTGAAAGTCCTGAACACACCACTGATGTGCTATTGCTCCAGCTGCCCCAGGATTGGCTCTGAAGTAAAAGCAAGACATGTGATGAGCACTGGGAGTCATCTGAAAAATGCCGTAAAAGTAATAGATTGGAGAAAAAATAAAACACCTTATTTGAATTTACTGTTTAAACAATTTCCGTGTTGTTTTTAAGGGGATACTAAAAGGAGAAAAACGTTTCCTCTTCAAAATGCTTGGAACTGAATTGTTTCCAGATAAAGCATGGCACCTGATTGTGTACCTGAGAAAAATTCCATACTTTATGTACTCAGCTTTGGCCTCTGCTGTTCACAGGTGCTTTGAAAACACTGTTGGATCCAGTACTGCCAGGTGAGCAGTTGGTTTTGTTCTCATAGTGTCGCTGCAACACTGTTTTAACTTACTTTATACAGGACACCTAGCTGGTGTAACATCCTGTGAAAAATTACAGTAACCAATAACAATTCTTGATCTGTTCTGTGCCAAATAATTAAACTCCTGCAGACCTCCACCTTCTCAAGCTAAGGCAATGGGAATGGGCATATGGTCCAGACAAAGGTCCTGAGCTCAGCTGCTCTACACCAACCAGTTCTCATGATGGCAGGGAGCAAAAGGGAGGAGTTTAAGCACGAACAGTGTCTGTTCCCATTTCCAGCACCCCAAGGTTTAGAGACTTCCTGAGCCAGCAGTTATATTGGTACCTTCATCTATGAATATCTCTCATTGCAGTAAGCAACACAATTTTATTATGCTTTGTGTAAAAAAAACCCCGTACTATCTTTTGCTTTACGCTTGCTGCCTAGTAATTCCACTTGGTTTCTGCACTTTTTGTATCAAAAAAACCACAAATAATAGTTCCCTGTGTATAGCTCTATGGCAGCTGTTGGACAGGCACATCACAGTGCCACACAACCGGGCACTGAGGAGTCACACACCTGGGTGGCAACAACAGTTTGCAAAGCAATCAACGTTGCAAAGCAATTACCCTCATTTAACAGCCACAACTACTGTTTCAGACACAGCAAATGGACTGCTGAGAATAGCTTTCTCCTACCGTGAAAGAATAAAGAAATGATTTAAAACAACCTGACGTATTAAAAAACAGCTTCAGATATCCCAGGTACCCATGTGTGATCCTTTGAAAGAGGGGGAAACACTGCAAGGAAAATAACTGGCCACTGAGCGACAACTATTATACTATACTATAATATATTATGATA
>NW_010118502.1:19635-29767 GCF_000699245.1 Pterocles gutturalis | reverse complement strand
ACTCTCTGGCTTCTTTTCTCCAGACAGTTATCCATCTCGCTACCCGATCATCCAGATTGCACTTCCTCCGTTTAGCCGCGAGGATACTGTGGGAGACGGTGTCAAATGCTTTACTGAAATCAAGATAGACCACATCTACTGCTTTACCATCATCTGTCCACCTGGTAACAGCATCATAAAAGGCTATCAGGTTGGTCAAGTATGACTTCCCCTTGGTGAAGCCATGTGGACTGCCTCTAATGACCCTCTTATCCCTGATATGCCTAGAGACAGCACAGAATTTGGCTATTCTTAGCAATTTCTTAATTTACACATCAGTTTCCACCAATGTTGACAGAGAAACAGATAAGTTTCTTCCAGTTTCATGACAAATGCCATGATGAAGGAAGGAAAAGCTAGACTCACACGTTATGAGACACTGGCGAATCCACCTGGGACAGCTCACTTTCTAAATTTCAGAATATGGGAGAAAAGATTAGGAATTTACAATCAGTCTCATCGCACAAATTGCCTGTACATAAGGATTTTAGCACTCCACTCAAGTAAGGGAGAATGGAGGTTGGGTTTGAAAGGCAGAGGCCTAGGAAATTCAAGCTTTGATAAGGATTATCTGGAAAGACTAATTTACCCTTGACATGGATAATGTCTGGCTGCTGCTAATTGGAGAGCAAGGCACTAAGCTTCGTGGTGCATCAGCTTGTTAGGATCAGAACATGTTTTAACTAACTCAAAGGAATTAAAATTATTTCAAGCACTTAGACAAGATATGTTGCAAGACTGGTCTCTTTACTGTAGTATATTTGATATGTTTGTACAGTCAAAGTAACTTACATTTTTGGTACAGTAAATGTAAATGCAACTATGTTAATTCAGCAGAATATAGTGCACCAAATTTACTGTCAGGTTACTTTGTTAGCATCAAAATCTTGTTAGGGGCAAAAGCTAGCATAACATCTAGCTAATGAGCTAAGAACTCATTGGTACTCCAGTAACTCTTTCAGCAGTCCGATAGTCCAGAATGATCTCATTAATACAGAAAAGCCTCACTGATGGTGCAGTTACCTTTTTTTAATACAAAACAGCCTAATACCAATCCTCTTCTCTGCTTAGGTGTACCCCTGGGTCCTAAGGTTGACCATTTCAGTCTCCTTCATCTCACAGTGGTGGTGGGGAGTTACACCACATCATTAGCATTCTGATGTTGTTGCTGGGAGAACCTTAATGGTGGGATTCTCCTCTTCACTCTTGGGTCTACTTGGGACTAATTTTGTTAATTTTCTCATTCCAATGCCATTCCTCTTCATCAGATCCCAGCCAAAGTTTGACAATTGCACAACAGCCTCACTGAATCAAAGGGCTGCTGTTGTGTACACAGGGACAACCAGGTCTGTCAGTCCTTTGCTGTCCGTGAGATTCACAGAGCTGAAGCCTGTCCAGCTTAGGCACCAGTAAAGGTGGCTGCTGGCAAGCATTAGCCAAGCTTCAGCCAGCTCAGGCCAAGGCAAACCCAGCCAAGTCCCGAGACTCTGTACTGTCAGGTCAACATAAAGCTGCAGCCTTTTATTAGTGATTGCAAAAAATCATATTCCCTGTCCAAAAATGGCCCAAATCATTTTTACTGTGCTACAATTTATGCCATATATAATTAAGTAATGTATAAATCAGCCAGTATGAAGATAAGACGGCTGTTAAAGAATGGCTGTTTGGAGCTGTTCCCCAAGGTGATATCACAATGGCTGTCATTCACATTATCTCTGCAATGCAACTGGTGTGATGCTCAGGAAGTCTGTCTCTTGTTACAACTGACTTTGATTTTTAAAACAAAGAAAGTAGCTCATAATTTGCTTTTTTTCCTTTTCTTTTCTGTTGCAAACACAGCTCCATTCAGTAACTTCATCTGCAAGTCTGTAGGGGGACAGACATAACAAATCTACCAAACTAACTTAAAATATGAACAATAGTAATGAGAGCTTCACTAAACTGTAAGTTTAATGAAGTAGGAAATCTGGCTTCATTAGTTCCAGGGCTCACAAGACTGTTTAATGTGTCGTGCCTCAGGCTGAATAAAATTTGCTCAGAGCCTTTCCTAGAATGGTTACACAAATTAAGATCCTCAGTAGAGCTCTGATGATGGAAGGGAGCTCACAGAGGGCTGCAATGTGTAAAATCCAACATTATTCAGAAATCCATTGGATTTGGGGAAGATTTGGGAGCTGAAACTCTTTCCTTACAATGCCAATTAAAACAGGGGGGAGAGCACTCCTACTTGAAGACTTTCCTATTCTCACAGAGTAAAGAACTGTCAGAATTGGGCATCAGCAACTCTTGTACTGGATTACTATATAATAAATGTGATGCTTATTTTGCTAAGCTCTTCTGATAGTTAAAAAGAAATTAAACCCCCAGATTAGTCCACCTCAACTGACAAAAATGGGTGGAATCGTCAACGCAGTGGGACTACAGCCCGTCCCAAAGATCTCAAATTTCAGTGTGTTCACTTCTAGCACGATACTACTTTTGCTTTTGGGTGCCTGAAGGTGAGAAGAAAATTCAGAATGCATGTAGAGCATATATTAACAGCACCACCTAGCAGGAACTCTACCAGTGCCGCAGCAGCAGAAAATATTTCTTTGCCTATCCAGTGGGAGCTTCAAGACAACTTCCAAGTATGAATCCCTTTAGATAAAGTGACCAGATAGGTTAGAAAGAGAAAGGCAACTAACCACAAAAACAAAACAAAACAAAATCAACCAACCAACAAAAACCCAACCTGGATTAAAGCATTTAATGTTCTCACACAAACTTTCATGCTTTAACCTTTACCTTAGAGCAGGACATGGTCAGGGGACAGGTCTCCCATTTAGTACAGGAATGGGGGTGTTTGATTCATATAGAGAAAAGTCTGGAAAGTACTGTGTAATCCTCCTGAGTATAGAAAAAGCGGATACAAGAGATGGAATATCGCTGTTTGTGTTCTAAAGATAGATGCACCAGGAAGTCTGATCTCACCACTATCCGTCTTCTCAAATGACAGTATTAGAACATCTTTTCCCCCTCTGCTCTCTATCCCATCCATTCACTTCAGATTTTTCTGCAGTCAGAAGCTATACAACTATCTAAACCCTCAAAACACCATGTGTTGCTCTTCCCTTTGCTTTGGCTTATAGCCAACACTCTGATTATTTTGGACAGAGCCATTCATACCACCATTGCTCCTGACAGAATAAATGATAATCACTGCTCATTTGTCTCCCACTACTGAAGCTGTGTAAATTGGGCCATGGCACCATTCAAGTGAAGACAAATTTTGGCAGTTCCTGCTTATTATTAATTTCCACAGTGACTTCTCATCAGCAAGTAGTGTCCACACAGTGATGAAAAGTGGGCTTAAATTTGGAATTTTATTGGTGTTTACTTACAAATGCTAATACCACTGCCAAAGACTATTGAGAAAGTATTAATCCTCCTCCCGATATCTTTTAAAATCTGTTCCTATACTGAGAAGATCATGATTATTTAAAACAAGCTCGGTTTAGTCAACTCTAAATTTCCAAACAAGATCTGACTCCTTAATTAAGCCTGCACTGAAAGTTTGATTCAGAAGAGGGTCTGGGTAGTGCAATAACACTGAAGCCTCCTCCTAGGGTACTCAGCTGGAGACCCAGCTTCTTGTCTGTACTCCAGTGAATTGATGAATTTGTAAGTGCTTTAGACATAATGCTAACAGCTTCAAAAATAAATAAATAAATAACCCCAAAAACATCTGTTAAGGATTTTCTGTAACTCAGTAAGGGTTTCTTAAAAAATAGAAGGAACCAAGGTTAAGGTCCCTGCTCTCGGTCAAGAAGAAGGAATTGTAATAGTCCTGTACACTTATAATTTGAAATTACTTCATAGCTTCTGCAAAGAGTAACTTTTGGTATAACAATCTATTTGGTGTAAGTAAAGAACTTATATCTCAGCCCTCTGCTTTGCCTCTGTTAATTTTTTGTGTCTGGTCTCCACACTTAGATTTATACATCACCTTTTCCGTCAGCAACCACTATATCTCCCTTCTCACCAAGGAGAAAGAAAAACAAAGAAACAGTTTCAAAAAGAACTTTGTGTATGCATTTCCACAATCCAATGACTGTGTTTTTTTCTTTCCTCATAAAACTTTGAAGTTACTTATTCAGTGTTTTCAAAACCAGGTTTCCTGGGCTTCAAAACCTACAGAGATACTGATGCTGAAAGAGATGGGGCAAGTGGCATTTCTGGAAAAGTGATTACTTTTGAGAGAAATTAAGGCAAGTCCTTGAAGGGGAGGGAAATCAAGAAAGTGCGGCTTAAATAAATATAGAGAAAAAATCTGCAACATTTTGCAGGAAAAAGAGAAAAATGAGAAAGTAGTAGATCTAGTCCTTTTTTTTTCCACATTTAAAATAATTGGCAGGCCCTCAGATCAGCATCATGAGTCAGAGTTCTCTGTTACCATGAGAATAGTGGGAGTGAGAAAACATAAGGCAATTTGGTGTTTGTTAAAACTGGCAAACCTCTTCATCCAAATCGATGTAAACAGGTTCCACCAAGTCCCCAGTCAACTACCTCTCTTCAAAATGCATCTCCCTTGTTAGAGAAGAACAGCGAGCACTGAAAGTTTTGCTAAGCACCAGATGAACTTCAGTGAATAGTGATCTCTCACACATAATAAATGTTCTAGATGCAAAAGATTCCAATACCTTGTAAAAACAGATAAATCACCTATGCATTATTGTCTTTACCCCTAAAATAAAGCCACATCTGGAACAATATGCAGAGTTACTTTGCTATTTGACATTAAATGCAAAGAAACAAAAGCAACAAACCAAAAAAATAGATTAAAAAATATGTAAAAATTAGTTTAACTGCATGTAGAATAAAATTATCAGATCTGAAGAATAATGATCTTGGGTTTTTTAAAAGTGACCAAAGTGCCTAACAGCAGTCAGAATCCCTCATGTACATCTTATCAAAGAGCTGTTGCCTACAACAATATATTTTCTCTACCATTTTCTGTAGTTCTCATCGCTGACTCAGAATTAGGAGCACCTTGATAGTCCTGAGCCACTATCATCACCTAAATCTCAAGTACGCATCAAGGCAGAGTGTTAATTCAGTGGCAGAGTGTAAATGGAGATAGATGCAAACAGCAAATTATGGATTGCTAAATAAGCAATGCCTAAATGGTCTCTAAAATGAAGACTCTCCCATGACAAAAAATAATCTATTTTTACCACTTTTATTGCTACAGTAATCTAACAAACAAATTAATGCAGTGCTACCACTTCAGAAAAAGGAAATGCACTCTGATGGATTTAGCTGGATATTACCAATCACAACACCAGAGCTCTTTTATCCATAGTTCTCACCTAAAGCCACATAATTCTGGGCAAAGCTTCTTGCCTCTGTTTACAAAAAAGCCAAACCACAACCCAACAGACACCCTCCCCCCCCCCGCAAAAAAAAAACAAAAACCCAACCCAAACCAAAAGAACAACCCAAGGTGTTACATTCTGTAAGGATTTGTCACATTCTGATTAGTCTATGGAGAAATAAGACCTCTAATGATATTAAGCATGATGTACAATGTTGCATACATGTGATCATAATTTCCTTCAACTCTACCTTTTAAACCTATTTGAGATTTTAAATCCAGGATACTTGCCTAACAGATCTTTGTTATAAGGAGCTATCAAAAGCTTTATGCTTTAATACACTTCCAGGCATTTTTCTTCTAAACTGTTCTGAGTAAAATTTTTGCAATGTATTTGCTGAGAGAAGTTACTTTATTCCAAGGTGGAAGCAGGCACAGAGAGCCATCTAACATCACAAGCAGAAACTTTCGGTCCAGCCAGCAGCCTGAAACGAGGCACTGTGAAGGTACACAGAGTTTGTACAGGGAAGGATATGAAGTTGCCTTGTGAGAGCTCTCCACTGCCTTTTTTATCCAAATAAATGTGGATGTGTAGAAAAGCCAGTTTTCCCTATTTTTGCTAATGTCATGCGTTAGTAAATAGATTTTAAAAAACCAAACCATAAAGCCGGAGTATGTTAGGAGTGGGAGACACCTTTATACTGAGTGAGTACCAACTATAGTCCTTAGTGTTGCCTGCCTGACTTTGAAATTTGTTCTTTGTTCTTCAGAGCACAGAGAGTTCATGAAATTACCAAGCTACAAAGGCTTGCCAATTAAAGCCCACATGGAAATATTATGAAGAGAGGGACAGTTATCATAATGACAGATGTACTGTATATAACAGATAGCAATTTACTTCTTCAAGGGTAATTACAAAAGTTGTTGGAAAATAATCAGGCCCTTATTCAGCCAACCAGGAAGACAGAAGGCAGCTGTACAAATACCAATGTTCATTATGAAGCGCAGCCAAAAACTGAAAGCTGAGGCTGAACTGAGTGTCCTGGAAAAAGTTGTATAAGATGCACCATTGCTTCCTGATGGAACTGCTCGAAGGTGGGCACACAAGAATTTGGAAAAGGATAGTCAGAGAGTAATTACAGGGGCTGGCTATTGATGGAGATGTATCAAGGGGTGTTACAGGGGTTAGTCCTGGGCTCAGTGTTCGCAAAGGTGCCAAGAATGATGAAATAGAGAATATGCTTATTACATTTCCTGATGAGCTCAAGGTGAATGTAACTGCAGGCACACTAGAGATTGGGAGTAGAATTAGAAAAAAACTAAGGCAATTACATGACAAGAAGTACAAGATACAGTTTGCCAGGGACAGTCAGTTATATGCTTAACCATAGGAAAAATACAGATATTAGAGTGGATTTTTAAAAAGTGAATCAACAGTGGTCTCCTATTACAAATAAGGTAGGCATCACCCTGGGACATGCCAATGAGAGTGCTGCCTGTCAGCATGAGGACATATTTTCACCTGACTCAGAAACTGAGATAGATGGTCTTGAGTAGAGTTTTCTGGACAGTTTGGGGCACATTCATTAGTAAAAATTGAAAACAGCTGGACATAACAGCAGCCCAGTGTTGTGGTTTAAGGCCACCCAGCAACTAAGCACCACACAGCCTCTTGCTTTATTCCTCCCCTCTGGTGGGATGGGGAGGAAAATCATGAGAACAAAGGTAAAACCTTGTGGGTTGAGGCAAGGACAGGGAGGGTTTACTCACCATTTATGGTCACAGGCAAGAAACAGACTTGGCTTGGGGAAAACACAAAACAATTTAATTTGTTAACAGTCAAAACCAGAGTAAGATGATGAGAAAGAGAACCACATCTTAAAAAGGCACCTTTCCCCCACTCCTCCATTCTTCCCAGGCTCAAAGGTTTTGCTCCTGATCTCTCTACCTTCTCCCCGCCAGCAGAGCAGGGGGCAGGGAATGGGGGCTGCAGTCAGCCCATCACATGTTTTTTTCCTCTTCAGAGCAGATGAACAGACTCCTCACAGTCTTCCCCTGCTCCAGCATGGGGTCCCTCTTATGGGAGAGTTCTTCATGAACCCATGAGTCCTTCCCACGGGCTACAGTTTTCCACTAACTGCTCCAGCATAGGTCCTTTCCATGGAGTCACGGCCTCCTTCAGGCACAGCCACCTGCTCCAGCATGGGGTCCTCCACGAGCTGCAGGTAGATATCTGCTCAACTGTTCATTGCCATGAGCTGTGGGCAAGCTCTGGTTCCACAGGCTGCAGAGTGACATTGTGCCTCACCGCGGGCTTCACCACAGGCTGCAGGGGAATCTCTGCTCCACTGCACCTCGTCCTTTCTTCACTGATCTCGGTGTCTGCATAGTTGTCTCTCTCTCATCCCACTCTTCTCTTCACTGCAGGTTCTTTCACTGCCTCCTGAAAAACTCACAGCTCTTGGGCGGGGGCTGCACTGGATCAGCTGAGCCAGGGCTGCGGTGGAGGCTGGGGCTGTGGTGGCTGACTGGGTTGCAGAGGAGGCTGAGCAGGCAGCTGGATGGACCCGCCAGGCCAGGCGCTGCCCAGGGCCATGACACTGCTCGCTGCACTGTGTCCTCTCTTAAATATGTTATTCGCAGTGGCACTGACTGGCTCGGCCTTGGCCAGAGGTGGGTCTGACTTGGAGCTGGGGAAGCTTCCAGCAGCTTCTCACAGGGGCCATCACTGTAGCCCGTCCCCCACTACCGAAACCCCACCACACAAACCCAAAACACCTAGAAGATAGATCTGAATAAGTGAAGTTTGTAAAAAGACTAGAGAAACAAATGCTTAGGGTTAGCACGGGAACTATTTGAATATGTAGCAGGCTGTTGCAAAGAGGAGAAGCATGTCCTGATTCTCCTTCTCCACAATGAATGGGACAAGAAAGAATGGATTTAAACTGCAGCAAATAAGAATTATATTTGCTATTAGGTAAACAAATAATGATGGTTGAGCAGTGTAATACACTGCCAGGCAAGACTGTGGGATCCTTCATCAATGGGAGTTTTTAAGAACAGGTTATCATATCCCTAAAAAGGGTTTATGCACAACTAATGCAGCCTTGGGAGATGACCGATTTTATTTTCCTTGATTTTATCCTGCTTATGTGCACACACATATCATGCATCCTATGCATATTCATGTTTGAAAAGGAAATTAGCTTGATCAAATTTGGTCAAATTAATTTAATCACTTCACAGTTCTCCTCTGCTCTTTCAACTCTTCCTCTACCACTACTCCGTCTCCATATCTCTTGGAACCTGCGGTATTTTTGGCTGCATCTTCTTCATTCTCCGCTTCCCTTTTCCTTCCTTAGAAACTGGCAATTTTTCCTCTGAAAATGTCAGCTACCAGGACAATGTGCAAAAATGAGAGACCAGTAATTTTTGACCTGGAAGAATGAAGGGTAGGAAAAGAGGATGTATTTTATCCTATTCTGTCCTTCAAGTCACATTTTTTAATGTTCAGTAAAGATTTTAAAAAATAATTTCCAGCTGTGAATTCCTCTCCTTTCCTGCCTTTTAGCACTCAGAACAACTCGACTGCTTGTCACTTCATGACAAGTCTGATCAGAGGCTGCTGCCCCCCACCCTTGCAGCAATCCTGCCAAACTGAACCCTTTTGGTTGCTCCACTTCTCTGCTCCTCTGTTGTAACTTTGATCATCTTAGGCTTCTACTACAGCTGGGAGAAACATAGAGGCATTTCCAGATGACAAGTAAGCCTAGCTGTGTCTCAGATCTGCCCTCTGGAAATCCCTCTCTCCGCTGATGACAGAGCGAGCCCAGGGCTTAGACTGTCAACTTGCCTCTGGGAAGTACCATGTCCTGAAGGAAAATACATTGACTTGCCCTCAGGAATCTCCTTTTTTTCCAAGGCAGAAGGTCTCCCCCAAGGTAGGAGCATCCTCATGCTGTCAGTGACACGTGTGAGGTACTACAGGGAGAAAGGGGACATTAAATTTTTAGAGAAGGTCTACTCTAAGCTACAGATCTCCTACAATGAGCTTTTGTACTGAAAAGAGTAGAGCCCCCTAATGAAGGCTTTCTAACCAGAAATGGCCCCGGTGTGGGAACTGGAGAGCTACTGACAGACAGTGTTGCCTGGAGGACAGCTGAAACTAGATGGGGTTACTAGGCTGTAGAGCATGGAGCCCTGAGAAAAGCCCACAGCGATGCAAAATGTTAAGTACCTTCTCAGTAGAGAGCAAGCACTTAATGAAATGGGAACATTTGATAGCCTAATAAACAGATAAATAAAAGACAGGCAGCTATAGATTACATGGGTTTCTGGTGACATGATTAATCATGAGAGCACAGCTCATCTGGATAAGGACATTATTAGAATTTTTTTGTTTATTTCCTTGTAATTTATAGTGTCTGCATTATAAAACAGGACTCTCAACAACACATACTAATGGGATTTTTTTTAAAAAAAATTTCTGAGCAAAGCTGTATCAAACAAAAAATTGCAAGTGTCAATTATTTTTTCTCTGCAAGAAGATCATTTAATCATTCAGATTCTGTCTTCTCTATGTCTGAGTTGAATAGTTTACCTTTCTGGATTAAAAAATATACATATATTTAGAGTCTTTCATTGTGATGTTGTGTTTCCAAATGACACTTTCCATACCCAAACAATAAATAATTCTTGGGGCTTTTCTTACCCTCTATTAAAAGAACTGAAAGCATGTTC
>NW_010118502.1:0-19625 GCF_000699245.1 Pterocles gutturalis | reverse complement strand
TCCATTTCTCATGGAACAGCACATATTCAAGCTAAACTCATACAAAAACTTTCTGAAAATTTCCCATCTGCGGTTGTACTACCATTTGTAGTGACTGCAAAATTTAGGCATGGTAGTGGGTTTTTACAATTGCATCACCTCTACTATTTTTTCAGAGTAACTGTGGGCAATGCAGTAATAACAAACGACAGCAGCCAGAATTACCTGATTGTGTTAAAACTGGTTGCAGTGCCTACATAGACATAGGAATATAAACTCTGTTTAAAGTTGCTATTTCAAAAATCCTATTTAAAATCACCTATAAAAATAAAATGTAATTTTTGAGTCTTAAAATTTTCAAGTTGTCAGTGAAAATTAAGTTGACACAGAAAGAATTACAAATTAAACCATCCATAATTTTGACAGCTAGAAAAATGCAACCAGATCTTTCTTCAAAAGAAATCTAAACCACTCTAGTCTCCTTGCCACGTTTCAACTATTGTTTCTCATCTGGTCATTAGTTTTCTTTTGAAGATGTTTGCCTCAATTTGTCATTTTTTCATAACGAATAACATAAATAAATAAATCAAAGAGCCAAGCCCAAGTTCCTGCCTCTGGCAATGATTACATTTTATGTCCAGAAAAGAAAGCTCTCTTGCCACCAAGCATGACAGATGACACACTGTCTTTTCAAATATACCTGGTCTGCCAGCAGAGGAGACTGCCCTGCTTTGCTACAAGGTTACGTGCTTGCTAGATGGAAGTGGCTCCACGAACTGACAGCCTAGCAGCAGAGTTAATGTCTTATTTTGTGTATTTTCCTGTTTACATACAGCAGCTGTGTTCCACCCCTATATACCCACAAAAATGGGCTTTCATGAGAACACACCACAGCATCCAAAATTTTGAAACATGGAAATAAAAAAAATTAAAAAAAAAAAACCAGAAGAAAAGTGTCTTGCTACCAACAGTGCTATCCCCAAAAGATATCAAGAGCCATTATACACCTCAGACTCAGATTTACAAAGTGTAAATGACCCCCTTCCACCACTCCTAGTTACCATCCAACACACCTGAATGTCTTGCTTTGCATCCACCAGTGAAGTCCTATTGCCCCAAAACTCCTGAGGGTCCTTGGAAGGTTTTGCGTTGGACCACATAGCCCATGTCATTTTGATATACATTGCTTTGGAAACTGAATTGATTGAAGAGATAGATAGCTGAGTATTTTATGCACCCAACATCAACAGATCTACACACACATGTACTACAGTACAAAAACCAAAGAAAAGTGAGCTACTGCTTTCATTTCAATAGAACTGGTTTTGTGCTATAGGAAAACCTATCTGCAGACTCAAGAGCTAAAATTTCAGTGTTTACACACTGTTTTCAACACTCAGGTTCATGGGTAATTTTTTTCTTGTTTTATGACCTGCATTCATTCATGTATTTTGCAGCAGATTTAATGCCAGGAATTACCTGGATCTTTTCATTTTGTAGCTGTCTTGTTCTTCCAGTGAACTGAAAGGAACATGGAAGTGATTAGAAATACTGATCTCGTACATTTTCAGTAGATCCTCTTCAGCTGTAGCATTCTCCAAATGCACGAACACAGAATTAATGAATTGTGTATTGATATAAATTATTGAAATCACAAATTATTACAGTTGTACTGTCCTCTGCTGCAATATTAATAAATGGGATTTGTGTGCTATTGCAAGAGTAATAAGAGTGTGCATTGCTCTGACAAGTTCTCTGCTACCTCTGAACTTTAGGCAAGGCCAACAAACTGTTCTTGCATTTCCCATCCACGTTTTTGTTTGTACTCTTTCCAAATTCTGATTAAAGTGTATCACACCTGAGCACAACAGCTCTAAAGGAAATTCACAGTTTGCAAACATCCACTTCAGGTCACTTCTGCTTCTAGTGCTGCTTAGGTTGTGTTTCACTGTCTTTCAGCTACTCTCGGTGGTCACCGTTCAGTGCCTGCTGTTCACATTAAAAAGCACACAGACATGCACCTCGCCACCCTTTTGTGAACCTCAGGAGAGGGGTGAATGCTTGAATGGAATTTACTGATGGTTATTTCTCCAAAGCTGGATCTCCAGGGGATAGCAATAGTTGGCCAGCAGGAGAAAGATGCTGTTGTAATTGTGACACAGATAGGGTTGGAAGGTCTTTAATTACCCACAGTTGAAAATCTGGCCAAGTTCCTGTGGAGTTTGTGGAGTTAATGCCTATGTTATATGTTATATTGTCTGGAGTGTAAGGTAATATTTTTGTGCTATGCATAAAGCTAATGGGAATTTTAAAGCACATATGTGCAATTAGGCTCTCATGCTGTCCATACAAGATGAGAGGGAGTACACAGTACAAACATTTTAGCTTCATAATATTTGTTGTGTGATTCATACTGGCTAGGGACATTGGACATTTACAGACACAATTGTTCACTTGGCCAGTGGGTAGTGGAGTCAATGTGGCCACATTAGTTTTTATCTGAAGTCCTACTAAGCTCATAAGAATGATAAAAATAACTCAAAGTAAGGAAAAAGAAAAAGAAATGTGATTTAAAAAAGGCAAAAAGGACAAAAATATATAATAAAAAAAATGACAAAAGTAGAAAATGGAGTCTCTACTAGCATGTGTAGATTCCCTGCTGGCATCCTTCAAGGTGTCTAATGCATGCATGAACTGGGATTTTACTTCAGAGTTCACGAAACACCTCATCACTGACTGAAGCTTTGCAGCCCTTATTAGAACAGTAACACTCTTCCGTGTGCTGTGGTACAAACCACAATTCTGCAAGCTTGATCCTTTATTAAAAATAGTTGTCACCTTTCTTCCTTTCCTTACTCTGTGAAGGATACGTGTGTGTCATTCACATTTCTTTCCGTTCTAGTTACTTTCTTATTTCTGCTCAATGGAAATACAAAATACAGCTAAACGAGAGGAGCAACATCTCTCCCCTATGGTGTGCTGCAGCAACTGACCATTGGGACATAAGGTGGTGATGTACCTGGCTCTGCTGTTCGTAAGGGCAGGCAAAGGATTTTGTTGAGTTAGGGGGGTTTTCGAGGAAAAAAAAAGAAAAAAGTGTCCTGAAGGAAATTAACTTTCTTCAATTTAACAAGGTTGATAAAACAAATTCAAGCAACTCTACTCAGCTGTACAAAGAGCATTCAGAAGAAGCTTAAAAGAAATGTCTGTCCCTTTGAACTATCTTTGGGTAGGCTTACATTAGCAATTCGATTTGGATCAAGAAAGCACTTCTGAGGTGGATTTCCCAGACATCACCATCACTGTCCTGTGATGCACCTCCTGGAGTTGTCTCAATGTGCATCATGTGGATTTCTTCAGGACAAAACTACATCAGAAGATACACTGAGGGCACCAAATGCACCCAGCCGCTCACATGGTCCAGCCCACAGGACCAGACTAAAGCTCGTCCAAAGAACAACCCTCCTTTGGACTAGCTCCTTGCCCCCCCACAACCTCACACCCTGAATCAAGCACAGTGAATGTGAGATGCTCAACACCAACTCTTTCATCCCGCATCTACTCGCTCTACGCTGCATTACCTGTTAACATAGACGTAACTTTCTTGGAAACATCATTTATGGCTTTGTGCTCAATGCAAATAAAGCTAGAGTTTCCCTTCCAGAGAGCAATTTGTGTATAAAATACTTTGTTGTCCTGGTTTCAGGACACAATGTAGCATGTGTTTTTTCTCCACTTTCTACCCCATGTAGCTACTCAAGGTCAATCCTGCACTCTGGTTTTAGCCCCTGCGACCGTATCCTCTTTGTAGTCCACTACCAGTTGGTTAAGAGAGATTCAACTTTTGGATCCCATGTCTTTTAAATCCATTGGGTCTAAGCATCCAGGCCCTTCAAGTCTGGCCTCTAAAGTGCATTCCCTTGTGTCCATTTGAGTGCTGACAGGTCTCAAGAAGAAACATCACCTGGTCCAGTTACTCAGGGCATTTAAAATCAAAGCAGAATCACTGAGGAAGCTGGGGAAAAGAGAGTGAAGTGTTCACATCATCTATCTCCAAGCCCAAATTTAGATTGTCCTCTATAGTCGATGAAGAGAAGTAGAGATTCTCCAGAGACCAATTCTGCACAGATAAATTAGGCTCCTTTTCTAAATTGCCCTCCAGAGAAGTATTTGCTTTCCACTGACAACAGAGGAAGTCCAGGGAAAGCAACTGGCAACATAAAATCGCCACAGACATGTTGCATGAATATCTCTCCGCACCAGGGTTAAAGCCAGAACCATGCTAGCATACACACGGCCACTGAAAAGTGACATACATGGATGCCATCCTGTCCCCTTATTGCCCTATCACTATTACGGACTGTCTCTCTTTCCCAGAGCAGGTCAAACCACCATCCCTCTCCTCATTTCATTTGAGAATCCCCTTCTTCCTCCCCCCATCCTTTCTGTGATTGCTGGGGGAGAATCACAAAGTCATTGTCTGGCCACTTCTCTCACCCTGCTCAAAACAGCTCAGTGTGAAACTCTTAAGCAGTGGCTGTTTTACTAAAAAATAAGGATGCAATGCAGCACAATGGTAACACTTCCAGTTGGAAAAAAGATTTCAAGTGTAATTTTTTTTTTTTTCCTCTCTGAGAAATGCACACCTTGAACTGAATCTACCAGCAAATCTGCAGTGAATTTGCTCAATTGTTTTCATTGAAAAATCAGGGGGGAAAAAAAGTCTAAACTTTTCAACAATGACAGCACAAAAGCCTCTGCAAATTTTTCTACTACAGTGAACCTTGGACAATTTTTTGTGTGTGTGGCTTATGGAAACCTGTAAGAGTTGGGCTTCCTAGCCAGGCTGAAACAATTCCCACTGATGTGTTTCACAGGTCTAGCAAGCCACCAGTAAAAGATGTTAATCAAGGTTCCTTTCAAAACAGAAGCAGATACATAATAGGGCTTTCAAAAAAATCTGATTTGTAATACAGGCAAATATAGGCAAAATATCATAAGCACCCACCTGCATGAGTAACAATCAGAGGGAAAAACGACTTACATCTTGATTTTATTAGAACTGTGATCTGCTAGATTGTAGTCTCAATATAAAAAGACAGCTTTTCAGAGAAATCAAAACTCTGGTTTAATACCAGTATTTCATGAAAAAATGAAACCAGGAATCATTTTGAAATTATTTCACTTTTTTGTATACTTTGCCATTAGTAGAAAGGGGTGTCAAATATTACAGCAAAGACAGAGGTGACACAAGTACTACGAGTTTAAGGACAAATTATTTCAGGGGTTGAACACTGTGCTTCTGAGTGAGGACTTCCTACCATTCTAGTAAACCAACAAGGCTCACTGAGCTTTTTTCCCTTTCACCTCTAAAAATAAATAAAGAGCATACTTAAACTGACCTCTGGCAAAGTTCATTTAATTGCATATGCAGCAGTTCAGCATCCCCAGATGAAAGATACTGTACAGCCTAATGTACTGTTGACACTTTCGTAGCCCTGTGCCCACACCTACGTGTGGCTCTGCAGGAGCATGCCATCTTGTTAAATCAGTACAAAGAGCCCAGCACTAAGCACAGAAGTCTTACAGAAATCAGTACCCAAGAAATGGTACTTTCCTTTTGAGTTCCTCTGGATATAGGTTATTACACAACTCATTCTAATAGGAATTTATAACTGTCCATTCCCAACAGTAAAAATTAGGTTAAGTCTGCATATTGTTCTATTTTCCTTGTGAAGTTTTTTTAAATTAGTTTGGTACCAGATCTGGTAAAACTTCAAGTGACGTTCAATAAACTCCTCTAATTTTATCCGTCCTTCCACAAAGTGGAATTTAGGACTAAATTCATTCTACATTTCTGCAGGGTTACAGCAGAGATAAATTTGGCCAATATGTATTCATTGCTCTGCTAAGCACATTACAGTAGCGTTCCTGTGCTATTGCATGGAAGAGACAAAAATAACTTGTTTTTCCAGTGTCCTCATCTACTTTTATAACAAATATAGTTGGGGAATGTAAAGTAATGGTTATTACAGCATCTGCTCTGCATTTCACTTATTTTTATAGCGAAAGGCTGACTAGACTTTTTATTTTGATATTGCAATAGTGACACACCTGCTGGAGCCCGCCCACTCCAGGGAAAGACAGTTAATTGCATTTTCTGCCTATTAGAAGTAGAGGGATTTAGATTTAGTATTGTCTTGCATGAGGTTCTTTAAGCATCTTATCAAAGCTTTCCAAAACCATAAAAAAATAAGTCATCCTTACTGCCCACCAAGAAAAGCTCTACCAAAATGAACTTCTTAGGGAGTGGATCCAGTCTCAATAATGTATTTTGTACCCAGAATAACAAGCATTCAAGCAACAACAGTAATAACAATAACATTAATAAAGACTTTCTTACATGTACTAAACGACACTTTGGAGGAGGACTAACACAGTGCGAGCTGTAAGACTTAAATCTCACTCACAAACTAGAATGCAGTTTTACAGAGATAGAACTGTAGGCTGGAGTTATTGGCAAAATCAGAGGAAGAGTCAGTTTCTCTTCACTTTAGCAGGGAAGGAAAAAATATAATTAAAGGCAAAAAACTTACATTCAGTTTAGGAGCACAAGCCTTTTGCACACACTTGATAAGGAAGCAAATAGTAAGCATGCTGTTAAATTACTGACGTGTGAGCAGCTAATGGGTTGGCAAGGGAGGACACTATTAGTGATACTTGACAGGTGATCTGAAAAAAGGGCCAGGAATTCTGCCCCCCTATGATTGAAGGGGCAAGAATAAAAGAGGAGGAGAAAAAAAAAAAAAAAAAAAAAAAAAAAAAGAGGAGAGACTAAGATAAGAGTTAGAGCCTTAGTCTTTGTTTTTTTTTTTTTTTTTTTTTTGCCTTGGCAATAGGCAGTTGTGTTCTGTGGATGACATGGAAGGATCTGGTTTATGTGCCTTTTAGTCACCACTCGAAAGAATAAGAAACAGGTGTTGATGACATGGGAGTCCTGGAGGGACTATGGCAAATGAGAAGCAGCAGTGATCAGGCGCCCACACTAGAAACAGCTGCTTGAAAAAAAAAAAAAAAGGAAAGAAACAAAACAAACCAAAAAAACCCAACCCAGAGTAGAGGAAAGAATAATAAAAGAGCAAAAGCAAAGTCAAAATCTGGAAATCAGGAGGCAAAACCACAGCCAGCCTTTATTGGCCAATGTTACAATTACCAGTGGAGCCATTAACAAAACCTGCAGTACTAACCGTAAAAGCTTTGCACCATTTTCCCAGGTTCATGGGACTTTCCCCTCTTGCAGAGAGAAGTGTTACTGCACAGGCTGCAGCAGCAGGTCCCTCTTCCAGCACGCCTCCTACCACCCAGTGTGAGTTAGGAGCCTCATTTAGCTGCCTCCACCTAGATGAAAGGGAGTATGTTTATGTTATGCATATGGGAGACGGGTTTTGAAATCTAAATACAATTGCATAAAATTAATTTCCATATAGTTTCAGGCAAGTGTTTCCCTCTACTAAGGTAATTACGTCACATAATCTATCTTAGAGGAACAGACCCACTGAACATCTTGGGTACTTTGGACTGAATTGAGGGGAATAAAAATAAAAAAAAAAACACCAACAAACCCAAACACCTTACAATATTTTTCAGCATCTGAAGCATACAATTTGCCTTCTAGTATATCCTCTAATGGCCATATCCTGTAGTGTTTACCTGTATAATCTGCTGTTTACATTTATTTCTCTTATTAATGCTAGCATGAGACAGAATTCATTTTCTCAAAGTACATGGAATTACATGGCTATAAAGGGAAAGTAAATAAAAGATGTAGGATTGAGTATGAAAGTTTGTTTTTGCAGTGAAACTAATATAAAACTAGCCTAGCTCTACTGTCTTCAATTCATATTCAGGCACAATTCCCTCTTTAAATAAACCCACTCCAGAAGCAAGCCTTTATCTTAAGCTGTAAGTACTTCATGTTGGGACTGTGATATTTGTACAGTGCCAAAATAACATAACTGCTGTTTTCACACCCTACCACAGTAGGGATGAATCCTATGAGTAAAAATAGCTAAATAGAAAGAGAATAAACTGCATACGGATGAGAGGAAAAAAAAGGAAAAGTAGTGAGCATAGGAGTCAGGCAACTAACAAGAAGGTTGAAGGCTCTTCAGGGATAGGAATAGTAAATGGCATCTTACTCTTTGTCTATAATATCTGTGTGTAATATGAAGGCCAATGCAAGGTCTCTTAAGAGACCTGAGGATGTTACAGTAATACAAATAAGAACAGCTTCTAGTTAGAAGCACTAACCATTAATGACGGTTCTTTTTTCTGGGTAAATGAACTTTAACAATGGGTATGATGTTAAAATAGCTGTACTATTACAAAAAAAAATATCGTTTTATCAGCCAAAACAAAGGCTTTTTCAGGTGAATGTAGTGGAACTGAATTCTAAAATACAGAATAGAGAAATAAGAAAGAATAAAAATCCATGTTGATTCTTCTTGAAATGCAGCATACTGCATTATAAAATACGTGAGTCATGACCAAAATACAATACAACAAATGCCTAGCAACAGGGCACTTTCAAACAGTTACTTGCCACCGGGAACAGTATTTTTCAAAGGCGTCATCTTCACCAGCCCAGAGCAGACAACTTGTTTTATCAGTGAAGCGATGTTAAACATTCAGCATGAGTAAGGCATTCAGCCATGCACTGTCACCAGGATGTTCCTGAGGCCACTGTCTGAATTTCAGAGACACAGTTTCCAAGGACATAGAGGTTAATCTAGCATTTTCTTGTTAGGTGATGAGAGTGAGTTAAAACATCTGCTCAAATGCAGTAGTTTAAAGAAAGTGGATCTAATAAGGAATAATTGTAAAAACTGCAGTTGGAAGAGAATATACTATGTTATGAAAGAGACTAAGATACAGCAGTCAGAAATGACTCCAGTCTCCTGGTTCTCCAGGGGACTACCAGCTACTGCTTTGCTTTGTTTCCAACTAGACATCTGTTAAATGGATATAATTATTCTTACGTACTTCACTGTAATGTTTAATTACTTGCTTAAAAAGTGACCGCAGATTGTAAGGTACATTGTGCTAGAAAATTGCATCCTATAACTGAAAAGTATGTATCTGTGGCTCTCCTGAGTTCTGTTCTATCCAGGCCTTGCAGTTCACCTACAAGAAGCTGTATTGTTATGAACAGTACCTGGAAGATGGAAAACATATGGGTGTTTCAAGAAAATGAAGATTTCTGCTCCGTTAAGCTACATGGGAGTTGTAGCTCTAGTGTCCTCTTTCAGTTTCAGGCTTGATTTTCTACCTGGACTATTCCATCTGTGAAGCACCATGGTGAATCATCAAGATATGACACGGTGGCCCTTCACAGGAGATCCAGTTTGGACGGGGAGCCTGTTTCAAAGAAAAGGCAGACCTTGGGAAGCATCCACTTGAATTTCCAGACAAAACATTAGGAGTAGTGGAAGGTTGCTTTTGTTCCTTCAAGGAAAAAATGCAAAATTTCCCACTCAGACCACACTTATACCATGAAACAAATGAGGTTTTATGTGTGCATGCTACATGTTACATGAGACATAATCCCTAGCTCAGGAATTAAGAGGTCACATATCAATTATGTAGGAAAAGTCTAATCAGTCCAACTGAGGAAGCAATTAAGGCCGTTTTCCTTCTCTGGTACTCCAGGAACACAATAAAAATTGAAATTGTGTGAAAGGCGAGCTCTACTTGGGGTTCAACACAGATCAGTTTGCAGTAAATGAGCTGTAGTAGTCACTGGTTACACTTCCAGTCTACCTTGACTGAGGCAATGAAATAGTCTAAGGGATGTGATTTCCATAGGTGGGATGGGCTAAATGTGTGCCCATAGACTTATCTCACCTGATGGGTGACAGCTTCCTTGGCCATTATAAATCAGTTCAGTTACAATGTCTCTGAACGCAGATTTTTACAGCAGCATTGTGTAACATGCAGTAAATGCACAGGAATGGATTTGCCATGTTCTCAGCTTTATTGAGGTTCTCTTTTCCCACTGCCCCAGCAGGGACATGCAGCTGAGGAGCTTACTTTTTCCTAAATTCCCCTTACTGACAATATCAACACTTAAGCTTTATATGCCCAAAAAGTGATGTGATGTTCAGACTTCTCAAGCGCTCATGAATCCTACTGATTTTAAACAAACTGAGCAAAAACAAAATTCAGTGGTTAGTGCTTTAAACATCTAACTGCGGATAACCAGATTGGACCATTCGGCCTAAACAGCCTGTGATACTCTATGAAGAGCAGTTAAAACTGCAAAGGAGGTAGCTAAACAGCAGCAAGCACTAGAACAAACCAACCATATGCTCAAGGCACTTCACTGGGGAAAGAGAAAGGCTCTGTTGTGCAGGCTGGGGCCGTGATCCAACATAACACACCTGAAGTATTTCACTGTACCAAAGCTCAATCAAGGGATCCCAATACAGCCTGAGCCCGTTAACTCCAGACAAGCATGAAGTGTGACGCTACTGCTGCAAAAAGAGGCAATTGCTGTTTTGAAATGCATAAGCAGTAGCATTACCGAGCGAGGAATCAAGGGACTAATAACAGCACTGCTTTATATCAACTCTGCAAGGCCAGGTCTGCAGCTGTACACACCACTCTGGTGCTGCTGGTACCTTTGTGTCTGTTACGCCAAGATTTACTTTGTAAGTCAAGTTGGTGCTGGTGGAAAAGCACTGTTTTCAACCCAAAATATAAAATAAATCAGTAAGAAACCAATGAAGGCAGCCAACACGATAAAAGACTGAAGAAATACGTTCAGTGCAGACTGCTAGGAGAACTGAGAGTGCATGGCATAGAGACAAGAAGCCAGTTTGATAACATGTATGTACCTGGAAAAAGATTAAATGTGAGAGCAGATTATTCTCAATCATGAACATGGACATGAGAAAAGAAAAACTCTATCTTCTGAACACCAGAAACAGTAAACACCTGTTTTCTATGGATTCATGGATAAGCTTCTATATGGATTCAGTGTCAGTATAAAAATCACACAGTAATCTCATTTCTCCTCCCCAGTCTCCTCTCACCAAAAAGTCTGCATGGGCTTGGCATTTCTAAGGAGTATACCCATTCAAAAAAGTGCATCTGAAATTGGCAAATAGTTTCAGAAATATGAGGGGAAAAGTGGGAGATGACAGAAAAACAGCCTACTAAACACAAGATTAACAATGAAAGCATTGGACTAAATATCACAAAGCTTTCTTCTGAAGTAAATCAGTTCTACATTAACTACCTAAAATACGTCAGGACAGGAAATGGATAATGGATTCTGTCATCTCCTCATGCCGTCCTTGTATTGTTGCAGGAGGATCACAGAAGAAAAAAAGTTAGATGGTCCCGTTATCTCTGTTTACTTCTAACTCTAGATCTCTTCGACACTTGACAAGACAATCTTTGAGGAGGGTAAATTTTAAAGGCTGCCAGATTGAAGTTGCATGACCTGAACTGTTCACAGCATCTAACATCGAAAGGAAAAGCCAAAAGATAAAGGCATACTGCCTGAATTTTGAAAAATATGTTGGTGGCTTAAAGTGCCGGGTCTTCATGTGATCATGCATCAAAAGACACCAAGCAATACTTAAGAGAGTCAAAGCGTAGCAGGGTTTTTTTTCTCTTTGACAAAGCAGTTTTGTAGCACCACATGCTTTATTGAAGGACGTTGCAGGAATCCATCTGTTCTCATTGACATTTTCCATGGGAAATAGTAATAAATGGATAGTTTCAATACCCTTTGTTTGGACCTATATTATAAAACTAACTGAAAGATATTTAACACTATTAGATTATGGCCAGTATAACACGCTCGCTGCTTGTCGAAACTAAGGAAGTTGTCTATGCCTTGACTTAAGCAGCACCTTTACATGCAGTGTCTTTATAGCCAAACTGAAACGTATACTGGTTTCTGCGTAGAGAAACCACTGCCCTCAGTAGTTACTCCTGATGTCCATACACTTACTGGTTGGCCTTACATGCAGTTTCTGAGGGGATATAGTGACACCAGTTTCCTAGGGTGCTATCCCTGCCTCAGTCCACGTGAGCCAAGCCTCAAGTCAGCCCAGGGGTCTTATCATTTCCTGCTCTTTGTGCTTTGTGCATGTTTCTTTACTGTAGAAGTGTTGTGTAGCAGGCCCAGATATAAGCTGAGAAAAAAAAAAAAATCAAATCACATAAACATTAAGTAAACAGAAGGTAGCGTGGAGCACTATGCAAATGCGTGCTTGGTTATAATGGCTTTAAGAGGGTGTTTCAGAAGGAGTGTTATTTCCCAATTACTTTTCACCCCTTGTGAGCTGATTTTGAGCTTCTCCTTTCCTTTGTAAAGAGAAATGGAAGAGGCACTCACCTGGAACCTCACAGGGATTCATTCACAAGGTAGACCCTGAACAAAAGCAACACTGATGAACTGCAAGCTGGCCAAGTCCTTAAATCCAGACAGATGAACAGCAGGTGTTGTTATCTGCCAAATGAATGTAGAATTTGACCCACTCCCTCTTTTTTTTTTTCTTTTTTTTTTTTTCTTTTTTTTTTGCCAATTGCTATTTGCCAGCAGAGCATGCATTTTTTCAAAGATTATTTCAGTTTACATGGAAAAAGCAACACTTTTTTGTGTTGGGATGAAGGATAGTTAAAGAGGATGGATTTTTTTTTAATAAACATGAGCATAGCATGAAAGAACTATTAGTAACTGATCACTGCTTTTAAACATTGTGAACATTTGCCAGACGCAATATGGCATCAGAGCAGAGATGCTGTAGAGCAGTTTCTCTGTGATGAGGTGCAGGAATTTGCAAACTTTTGCAAGGAAGAATTATCATCCCACAGCATTTCTTGTGGGCTCCTATGCACTTTTCTTATCAAGGTTTTCATTAAAGATGCAACAAAGCCAATGCAAATGATAAGTCACTATTTAATAACTGCTGGCTTGATTACTTGTGATAAAACAATTTCACTCGGTTACATTCACCTTGCATTTGGGAATAAGGAGGCATGGAAAAACAAGCAGAGAACTTCATAACTAACATAAATTATCAACAAAACATTTTTGTTTGAACAGACAATATACAAAGCATTAAACATTGGATGTTAAAGAGTAATTAGGGATTGTTTGATAAATTGAGACTTTTTTTTTTTTTTATTTAAAGCAGCTGGGAAAGAAATTGCAAAACCGTAACAAGGTTCTGATTTAGCTAAGTGGATGCTGGGACCTTCTTGTTTTATCTGGCCAATGAGCCACTTTCTTAAATCCAGAGAAAGTCTTTGAAGACTGAAGGAATATCAGAATAAAAGAAGAAAAATGGCCAATAGTGAATTAGATTAAGCCCCAAAAGTGATGGTTTTATTCAAAGGAATGGCAAACAAAACAAATCTGGGGCTCTGCAAGGGCAACTTTATTTTTTCAAAAGTCTTAAGTTACTGTCTTCTTTTGACAGTAGTAGTATTCCAGCAGCTGTGATATGCTAATATGTAATGAAGCCAAGGCTGGAAGAAAGAGGTTTTTGGACAAATAGCAGGAAGACAGAGACAAATTTTCAGGCACCAATCTCCCTTCTCCAGGTCTGCAATAGAAGCAGTAAACTTCAAACTGAAAACAGCTCCTCTGAGTTTTACTCAGGCTCTATCTTTCAGATTAGGACACTGTGCCTATGGAGCAGAGAAAGACAGGCAGAAGATTGCCCCTGTGGGACAGAGGCAGAAAGGTATTTTTTGTGCAATATAGATGAGGCCTCAGAAGTAGGGAAAATTATAAAATGCCATAAAACCAATATCACTAATGAATCCATGTTTTTAATGCCTAATAGAGTCATAAGCTCTTGATTTGTGCTTATCTTTAGGAGATATTTTGCATTACATGTTTTTTAACATTTATTGTAGCAAACGATAAAAAGATGTGCAATAAAAGAAATATATTCTGAATCTGATGACAGGTTAATTTCTTCAGGAAAAAAAAAAAAAACAACCCCCAAAAAAGCACACAAACCTGTCTTCGACTCTGTAGTATTTTTTCCTACTAAAATCTAATAGAGGCAAAGAAAGGACATGTTCCAGGTAGCTGGACAATTGTGTTACCAGTGAAAACGTGCAGATTACAGCCAGGAATGTGTTACCAAATTTAAGAACCGGCCTCAGCTCCTACTGAAGTTGTTGAAGCAGCTACTTTCCCCACATTGCTGTGCAGCTAAACAAGGACCCAGGAAGAGAATTTGGGAATTGGTTTCAGACCCTGCATCTAAATCACTAGCCAGTGCTGCCTCCTTTTGTGCCTGATAAGAGGTTAATTTCACCCAATCCAAATATTTTGAAGGACAATTCTCATGGGATTTGTTATAAATAATCCTAATGAACAGGGATTAGAGTTTACTAATCCAGTTTTTAAAGAACTTTACAGGAAGGCATTAGGCAGATTCAGGTAATTATTTTGCCCCATGCATCCTCCTGAAATTATAGCTGTCTGTGACCATAAATTAAAAGCAGAGAAAAAGAGTTAGTTAAATTTATTAAGTGGATAACCCCTTTCTCATAATGATAAATGCAAATTATCATTTGACAGCCACCTGAGGACAATATACTTACAACAAATGTCATGGAAGCATACAAAAAAATTTAGCATAAACTCAAAGCATTTGATTTAGTGTCCGAGGAAAGATGATTGAATATCT
Source organism: Pterocles gutturalis (assembly GCF_000699245.1). NCBI lineage: Eukaryota > Metazoa > Chordata > Aves > Pterocliformes > Pteroclidae > Pterocles > Pterocles gutturalis. The sequence goes on along the minus strand of NW_010118502.1, from coordinate 4,923 downwards.
GCAAAGCTGACACTGAGAGCTATAGATTTATCTGAGAGATTTGGAACTTTTTGATCAAATGAGGATTCAAAGACCCCCAACTCTGCTGTATTTATGGAATTACTACACAAAAGGATTTACTGCTTTGGAGGCGGATAAGTGTGTGAAAAGCCCAAGTTAGAAACATCTTGAACTAAGACAAGCATTCAATATAGAGTTCATCATTATAGACTTTAAATTGTGCAGTATAAAAAGAGGGACTGATATTTGACCTTCACCAGTTCCTGTGTGAAGAGGGGAAAAAAGGTATCTTTGCAGTGAAAAAAGGATGAAAAAAGGCCCTACAATTGAAGTGGGAGATTAGGCGCACCAGTTAAAGGCAATTGATGGGCATTTCCAAGCAGGCCTTGGCAAAGCCGCACAAGGGCTGATGCTCCTTTATAAATAATTTGTTAATGTTCGACTGCATTAGCCTTTCTCCAGACTCCATGATCCTTCAGTCAGACAGCAAATATATGCTGGATGTGGTAGGTACTAGCTAAATTACTAATCTACGTATAGGTGTACGTTTTGAATGAAATTACAGATTTAGGACTTAATCTGGCAAATGAAAGGCTGCTAAGGGTTATTAACCTTTGTCTGTTCTTATGGGATGAGACCTTAGCCTGACTTGTCCTCCCTCACAGCTGTTTTATGTATTAATTTCAGTGAGGCCAGGATTTTACCCCCAGTCTTTGGTGAAAATTATGCAAGTTTAACTGAGTATCACCAACTAGCTCCTCAGCTTTAAGAGTTGTTTTTCATTAGTGAAGAGCCTCCATGTCTGAAAACAAATTAAAAACTAAAATTCAGATAAAATCTCTGGGGTGTGATAATTCAGCTTCACCTGAATTGGGGTGGATGGGCCAGGAGCTTGTCACAGGAATGAGGTTCAGGGACAGCGTGATTTATACTTGACGCCCATGCAGTGGGAAGTCAATGTACAGGGAACCTCTAGGAGCAGTTTCTCAGCATTTTCCAAATCCCATCTCTTTCCATCGAGGAGCAGGTTCATTACTGCACACACAGCAATATTCTGGAGTCACAGTTCACCAGCTTTTCATTCTCTTGTTTTGTGGGAGGAAAAGAGCAACCCACATAATACCACAACACGTTACTGACACAACTCCAACGAGGGCATGGGGTCCTGTAGGCAAATAAAAAAGGCAAAGCTCCCAGTATTATAGAGGTTACAGAACTTCCCAGCCTTGCTGTGGCCACTGTAATGTCACTGTATGAGATGTTTCCTTAACACAGAGAATAAAGCGGTGGTGGAGAAAAGGAAGATGGGCTTATGATTACAGCAGCAGGGACTTTGGTGACAGGAGCTCGGTCTGGCATCTCTTGCCCAATTCAAGCACACACATGGACAAACTAGTCAGTCTTTCAGTTAACAAAAGGAGAAGGGAAGGGAAAGATGGAATTGAGATTTTAATAATGCACTTAGACATATGTGAAAGCTCCTTTAATATGTCTTTAACTGTTCTCCATTAAATAAGGCTCACATGAATTATTTTGCTATCTTGTCTAATTTTAACTGAGTAGCTTTTGGAGGAAGGGTTGTAACCCCTGAAGATAATAAACCAGAGGAGAGTGTTCAGAACACCTAAATGATTCAAGAATCTGAGGCTTACTAGGCTTCAATGAGATTTCAGAGATTCAAAAAAGCAATTTAGCACTTTGCGAAAATTTTGTGTACAGTGCTTGACCCACTGAAGTCTCATTCATATAAAAAATTCAAAGTACAGTATGACCAAAAAATACTAAATCAAGAACTAGGTTATGAGTTATCCAAGGCAAAATCTGAACACATTAAAATAGCCGCTTGCCTAAAATTAAAATTATTGTGGGTTTTCTCATTTATTCACTTTCCTAAGGCACAAAACCAAACGTCTAACATAGTTTAAAACTGTCCTGCCATACAGTGTACTTAGCCTCAGAAGGTAAACTCTTCCTTTCTTAATATGTATTTTAGAGTTTTTTTCATACTCCTTTAGGGTAGTCATAAAGCAGCTACCTGAATAGAAAGTTACCTTTCTACTTTTATCTGCAATAAACTTGCCTCTAAAATCACCACTAAATCATGGGAGATGTTGAAAACTGACACACAATGAAAGAAAGAGTCATAAGAGTACAAACATCCCTGAATAAAATCTGAATTTTGGGTAGTTTGTTGGTGAGACCACTGTTGGTGGGATGGCCCTCCACCACTGCTATTCTCAGAGGGATGTGAGAGCAGATCTGGAGAGAAAGGAGAGAGCAGGAAAAGGAGAACACAATGAAAGGTATGAACAGACAGGGAAGATAAAGTAAAAACACTGCTAACTTCTGGCACAAAAGTGTTCTAATAACAACAAAGTATATTGCTTCTTTTTACTAACACCTTTTTTTCTTCTTCTTGAAAATAACATAGATGAGATATTTATAAGTAGTCTAAAGTGCAAAGGTTAATGAAGCATCTCATTAATCTTTCATAACTGTAGCATGACCTTGTGACCTTCACATCCATAGTATAACAACAGTATTCAGGTTATAATTCAGAGAAGCCTAAAATAAGATCAAAATCCTGTAAATAAAACTCCAGAATGCCTCAGAATACTAGGGTAGAGCTCCATGCAATTAATGGCCGGAAGGGTGGTTGGCTCAACACTGAATCTCTTCCCCTTCTGGTTTATTTGCCATTGCTTTTGTGATTCAGTATTAGCTGACCACTTAGCTGAGAGTACTGCAAAGCAGAGAGGAGGGGACAAGGGGCAGAATAGCCAAGGCAGGCTGTCATGCAAGTTTCTGGACCAGCATCAGGTTGTCTCACTTAAAGCGCATCCTTCAGAACAAAACAGGAGGGCTTACAGACTGCTGAAAAGAAATAGAGGGAACCAGGTGGCTTTCAGAGTGGGGAAAGCACTCTGACAGCAAGATCCATCTTGCCTCCAGGCAGGACTCGCTGGGGAGGCAGCACAGCCTATTTCATTCCCTTATTAAGAAATGCTAGCCTGCAGAGGTTCCTTGGGCGCGCACCTGGCTGGGCCACAGGCTCCTGCCCCATCCTCTAACAGCTAATGGGAAGGCTTACAGGCCAGCCAGCTGCTCTGGGGAAGGAGAAGTATAGCCAGTGGGGTGTGACTTGTTGATGGTCGTCATTATGCTGTCTAAGTGATATTCTATCTGTTTTTCCTCCTTGTTTTTTTTGCCTTTAATCTGTTTTGCTACTGGAACAAGATGGTTCATCCAGACCACTTCAGATGTCTGATAGGTGATACAGATCCTGCTATCCTTCTTGAAAGATTAATCCAATCTACAATCTTATCATTCTACCCACAGGCTTACCTATGTTTTCACTCTGAAGTGTGTAAAATTGGCTTGCTAACTCTGGCTGATAGAGCAGTACAAGCAAATAATAGCGAATCACTCCTGTTTATTTGTATCACAGTGTGGGCTAGAGATTATGACATCCATTGTTAGGTGCCATCCAATGTAGTGTGAGAAATAGCACCTCTCCCTGTGGTTTGTCAAAAGACGTATGATCAAGGATCTCACAGAAAAAGGTTAAAGCATGGAGAACCTCAGGGGATGTTTACAAATAAAGTGCAGCACTGAGAAGATAAACTCCAGCCTGGAAGATACTCTGCTTCTCAGTTCGGAGTTAAGTAGCCTAAGCAGAGCGCTGTGTGAATAGCATCCCTCTTCTTGGTACTTGACTACCTTGGGAACATTTCCATGACAGTGAAAGACCTCTGCTAGGCACAGCTAAAGCCAGTTTCAAAAGGTCATGAAGGAATTTTGTAACATACTTCAGACTTGAACCTAAGTCTCAGGCCTCTCAGTTTTGCACAGACTAGCAGTTGTCTTCTCTAATTCTTCCCTCCCGCCCTCACCAAGCAGATAGTTAGAAAGCAGGGAAGAATAACAAATTTATATGTAGCAGATTCTAGACCCTCCCTCAGAGACACCTCTGGTGCAAGAAAGTTCTGGGTTTGTGCCTAGCTGAAGACAAAGCAGCCAAGGGTGACTAACAGAATGTAAAATACAACTCCTAATATTATGCAAGAGACACAGACAATGTAATGTGAATATACCTGATTCACATACAAAAAACATCAGAAAGCAAAGCTTGATCTTAGGCTAAAAATAAAACTGCATTAATTAATGTTTAAAATTTATATACATTCAAATAATAAGATGATAATTAAATGCAGCTCCAGACACAGAAGAGGAGAAAAAAAATAAAAGACCTCCTGGCTAGATATGAAATTACTTGCCTGTACATATATCTGTATTGTTTCATTTGTTTTGATAGTAAAATCTTTGGGATGGAGAATTATGCTTATTACTCACAGGTGTAAATGGGGCATGCAAGATGAGATTATGGGTCAGTATACCAACAGAAATTTCGACAGTAGCTTCACTCTTAACCCAACCAACCAAAGCCCAACACATCCATACCAAAACGCAAAACCCCCCCCAAAACTTATCTATCCTGACATTAATCAGCCAACATGTAAATCAGATGTCACCGCTGATCAACTTCCAAGTCCACTCTTGTGACCTAGGGTTCCTGGTATTAGCTTACCTGCCTGCTAGAATACAATAAAATTAGAAGGGAATGGAATGGAATAGAACAGAACAGAACTCAGTTGGAGTGAAAGGGAAAGGAAAAGGTAGGAAGATTAATTGAATGGAATGGTTCAGCTAGAAGGGACCTATAACAATCAATTGCCTGACCAATTCAGGCTGACCAAAAGTGAAAGCATGGTATTCAAGGCATTCTCCAAATGCCTCTTCAACACTGACAGGCATGAGACATCGACCAGATCTCCAGGAAGCCTGTTCAACAGTTTGACCAGCTCTGCTCTTCCCTTGGCTCCATCTCAGCAGGTGTTCCTGCTTGTGCAAAACAGCCTGTGC